>NC_133434.1:38189241-38261621 GCF_011762505.2 Arvicanthis niloticus
GCATGCACCATCATGCCTGGCCCCCTGATTTTTATACCAGTGTACTTAACATGGGAGTGAATGTGGTTAGAGGCCATAACACTAAATGGAAAGCAGGAGGAGGGAAGACAGGTTTTAGTAAAGGAGGGTAGGAAGTGTGGCAGGCACACGCAGACAGAACACTGGGGTACAAGTGTAAAGGTGGGAAGGAGTCAGGGAGATGCGGTGGGCAGCGATCCAAACGGAGTAAGAACCAGGAGTTAATTCCAACACTGGGGAGGCAGAGGTGAATCACTTGAGTTCGAGGCTAGCCTAGTCTACATACTAGTCTAAATACTGTTCCAGGATACAAACTGTTCCAGGCTAGCCAAGGCTACATAATGAGACTCATCTCAAAAAACAGAAAAAAAAAAAAAAAAAAAAAAGTGTGTAACAATGCTATATTGGGGCTGGAGAGATGGCCCAGCGGTTAAGAGCACTGACTGCTCTTCCAGAGGTCCTGAGTTCAATTCCCAGCAACCATATGGTGGCTCACAACCATCTGTAATGGGATCTGATGCCCTCTTCTGGGGTGTCTGAAGAGAGCAATGGTGAATAAATAAATCTTGCAAAAAAGAATTTAAAAAAAAATGCTATGAAGGGCAGGGTGGCCGTGGCGCACATCTTTGATCCCAGCACTTGGGAGGAGGCAGAGGCAGGTGGAACTCTGAGTTCGAGGCCAGCCTGGCCAATGACAGCCAGGGCTACACAGAGCAACCCTGTTAGTTTATATACTAACAAAACAAAAAATAAAAATAACAACCAAAAATAAAACAAATCTACATTTTTTTCTACTTTAAAAACCTGTAATTTCAACACATGGGAAATAGATCAGGAGTAAGTGAGTTCCTGTCTTTAAAAACCCCGACCTGCAAGTGGGGAAGATGGTTAAGTGGGTTTGATACCCAGAAACCAGTGCTAAAAAAAAAAATGGTGGTATTCTCTTCTGTTCCTTCTTCCATCATATTAGGATACAGCAGGAAAGAATTTTCTGAAGCACAGAGTAAGCCCTCACTAGAACTGTCCTGTTGTTTTTATCTCAGACTTCACACCCTGACTTTTGCAGGAGAGAGACTCTGAATTTCACTTTGTTCGTTTCCAAATCCCAGTCCATTTTTCCTATCCCAGGGGTCCTTTCTGGTCCACCTGGCTTCCTTTTTTTTTTTCCTCCTCCAGGTCTGTCAGTTACAGCATAAGCTCTGTGTCAGTGAGAGAGAGAGAGAGAGAGAGAGAGAGACAGAGAGAGACAGAGAGAGACAGAGACAGAGAGAGACAGAGACAGAGAGAGAGAGACAGAGAGAGAGAGAGATAGACACAGAGAGACAGAGAGAGAGAGAGAGAGAGAGAGAGAGAGAGAGAGACAGAGACAGAGAGACACCAATAGCTGTTCTTGTAAAGGACCTGTAATTCCAGTTCAAGGTGATCTGATGCTGTGTTCTGACCTCCACAGGCACCAGGCAGGCATGTGGTGAACAACAGTCTTCCATACAAACAAAATACCCATGCACATAAAAATAAAAACCAAGACTGGAGCTGGGCGGTGGTGGGGCACGCCTTTAATCCCAGCACTTGGGAGGCAGAGGCAGGTGCATTTCTGAGTTGGAGGCCAGCCTGGTCTACAGAGTGAGTTCCAGGACAGCCAGGGCTACACAGAGAAACCCTGTCTCAAAAAAACCAAAAAAAAAAAAAAAAAAAAAAAAAAAAAAAAAGACTGGACGCATGGCAGTATCAATGGCCATGTGACTGTGGACAGGGGAGACTTTTGCTTGGGCTCACCCCTAGACAAAGAACTTCAGACAGCTAATGAGTGCGGGGAGAAAAAGAACTCACCGCTCCCAGAGATGAGCCTCCTTATTGGTTGTTCAATGCAAAGTGGTCAGCCTTGGAACCACATATACACACCAACAACAGAACAGACTCAGGAGGCTATGTGTGTGTGTGTATAAACACTCATGCACGCACACACATAACAATAATAATCAAAGAAAAAGAAGCTATCAACTTGAGAGTGGTGGGAAAAACAAAAGGATTTGGAGGGAGGGTAACTGGGAAGGGCTAGCCTTCCAATTCATTAAAATCTTTAAAAATACGGGGGAAAAACCCAGAAACACAAACCAAACCCTGGCATCTGTAATTCCATCACTGCTACAGAGAGACGGGGCGTGGAAAGAGGACAGTAACGAGACAGGAGACAGCTGGACGCTCGTGGGCCAGTAAAAAACACAACAGTAGAGGCACGAGAACATACCTCCTCGACAAGGCAGGAGGTGAGAACTGGCTCAAAGCTGTTTTCTAACCTCCCCACATGCGGCACACGCCCATCCTTGTTCACACATTCTCTCTTCTTCTCACACAAGTTTTTAAAAACTATTTTTAAATTTCTCCAACTGTAGAGTTAACACATTTTAGTTACTTAGCATTCATAAAGATAGCTACTTAAGTATAATGAATTCACTTCTGACTTGAAAGGGAATTCTGAATCAAATATAGGATGGACACTGAGAACTGGTGATCAAACCTATGCGCTCACTCCACGGTTCAGAAAGGCTTAATATTAATAATCTCTTTAAACTGAGAAGCTGGCAGTGCAGTGGTCAGCCAGGCACTTATTCAATTACCATTGTGGTAAAATTGATGATGATGACAGTGGTGGTGATGGTAGAGGAGGAGGAAGAGGAGGAGGAGGAGGATGATTGGGGTGCAGTTCAGTTACAAGAGTGATTGTCCAGTGCACACCAAGCCCGTGGTTGAATCCCCAGCACCACATGAACCAGGAATGCATGGAAAGATATCCCAGCACTAAGGAAGCAGAGGTAGAACCAGACGCTCAAAATAACTGTCGGTTATAAAGTAAGTTTGAGGCCAGGCACAGCACGTGACACCCTGTCTATAAACGAATGAATACATGAAAGCAAGCTCCAGGTCTGGAATACAGGCAAGCATAACACCCTAGCACACAAGAGGTCCTAGTTTCAATTGTCAGCAAGATGAGGAGGAAACAGTTTTTTTAAACTATTAGGGTCTTGAGAGACTGCTCAGTGGTTAAAAACATTTACACATTTACAATTCTTCTGGAAGACCTGGGTTCAATTCCCAGCCCCCACATGGCAGCTCACAACCATCTGTTACTTGCTGCAGGGAATTTAACACCATCTTCTGACATTCATGAGCACAAAATACACAGATAGACCTATATACATGTAGGCAAACATCCACACATAAAATAAAAATCCTCACCTCCCCCACAGACACATTGTTATTAAAGTCTTCACATTCTTTGACCACTAATTCTGAGAAGTCCCTATAACCAGACAAGATCGTGACACATTAGACACACCTTAGTTTTGTGTAGAGGGAAACTGTTTTACTCAGTTCTGATTATGTCCCTATTGATGCCCAGCATTTGTCTGGTAGCACACTGACCCAGCTTCTCTAGGAATCGCTTACCAGAGTTTCCAGTTTCATTTGGGAGTCACCATTGTTAACTAGAGATTACTCATCCTGAGAAGATGTCTGACACTTTCTGCTTATTTTTTTCAATTCTTGTACCCGAGGTTCACCAATGTTTCATTTTGCTCATAATATGTATTTCTGAAATAAAACCTCAAGGGCGGGCACATTCCTGAAATAAAACCTGTCTGGTGGTCCATCTCTGATTCTAACACCTGTAAAGCGGGCGCAGGAGGACTAAGAGCTCTAGGTCAGTGCACCGGTCCACTTCCAGTCTCCTTAACAAGCGATCTCTGCACCTGCCCCATGTCTAACTGAAAAGGCAAGACCTTCTCTCTCTCCTCCTAATGGCTGCCAGGATTCTTTCTTAACCTGTGCTGCTTTTCTTTTAAACTCCAATATGATAGTCCTTGAGCTTAAGAGAGAGTCAGGGTCATCTCTGGGTATTAGTGAGTCTCCATTAGACTCAACTACACAAGACCAGTGTCTCATTAATTTAAAAAAAAAAAAAAAAAAAAAAGTGGCTCAGGAGTGAGAAATGCTTGCTATGTAAGCATGGTCTCAGATACTTCTGTAACCCAAGCACTGAGTGACGCAGAGACAGAAAAAATTGCTTGGGCTCACTGGCTGCCAGCCTAGGTAAAAAAAACAAAAAAACAAAAAAACAAAACAAAACCAGCTAGCTTCCAGGTTCAGAGAGAGGCCTTGGGTCAAAGAAACGGGACACAGTGATAGAGAGCACCTGTGCGCACACACACACACACACACACACACACACACACACACCCCACATAACACATCAGACCTTAATGTCACAGAAAAATTGTAACACTGCTTTTGTGTGTGTGCACAGTGTGCATGAGGATGCACACATCTTCCTCTATCACCGACTACTTTACACTGGAACAGGGATCCACCCACCGCCGCCCCCCCAACCCCCAATACTGGAGTTACAAATGTACACTACTGCCATCCGTTTTTCACACAGGTATTGCGAGTCTGAACTATGACTCGTTATGTTTACATGACAAACACTTTACCAATGGAACCAGATTTCTAGACCCTTAAGATTTTTGGGGGGTGGAGGATGGGTTTCCAGGCAGGATTTCTCTGTGTCATCCTGGCTGTCCTGGAACTCATAGAGACCCGCCTGCCTCTGCCTCCTGAGTGCTGGGATTAAAGGTGTGCGCCAGCACTGCCCGGCTTTTAGACCCTTAATATTTCACTTATGGAAAACATTTATTAGGCTGGCGAAATGGTTCATTTGGTAAAAATCCTGAGAAAATCCTAGAACTCCATACAAGCAGAGAGAACTAACTCCACGAAACTGTCCTCTGACCGCACTCATCATGGAACTAGGGCCCACATACAAACAAGATGAAAGTGTGTGTATGCGTGTGTGCGCACACACAGATGAAAACAAAAATAACAAATGTATTTATTCAAGTGCTAAACAAGAGTGATGCTATTGTCTAAGTGTGTTTATATAGAGCTTATCATCAAGATGATGTTTGGAGGTAAACAGCATAGTAGAATGGAAAAAAAAAAAAAAACCAACCAACCAAACAAACCACAGACTGGCCAGGAGGCTCAGTGGCTAAAGGCACTTGCTGCCAGAGTGTGGACAGTAAGACCCACACGATGGAAGGAGAGAACCAATTCCCACAAACTGTCCTCTGACTTTTGTGAGCACAGCAGGACTATATGTATGTATGTACATATGCATTCATGTAATAATCAAGGAAAAACACAGACAGACCTCTACTATTACTTATCCCAGCAGCTCTGCTTGTGTGTGTAGCAACACATGCATGGTGAGGTCGGGTGACAACTTGTGCTCTCCTTCGGCCATATGGGTTGTAGGCCCTGAACTCACACTGTCAGGTCAAGCCAAGTCATCTGCTTCCCCCCCCCCCCCCCCCCGACACAGGGTCATGCTAGATGGAGCCCAGGTTGACCTGCTCTTTCCCGATTCGGCTGTCTTGGGATTACAGGTGCATGACACCATGCCCACCTGGCTGTCTTTCCATTTCTATCAGTGCTGTTGTCTGTTGAAAGGGTTTTACTCTGTGACTTAGGCCGGCTTTCAGCTTGAAATCCCAGTGCCTCAGACTGCTAACACCGTGAGGTAACACATACAACTAGTAAATGTGTTCTTAAAAATAAAAAATAAAAAATACAGTCAGGTAGTGGTGGCGCACGCCTTTAATCCCAGTATTCAGGAGGCAGAGGCAGGTGGATCTCTATCAGTTCAAGGCCAGCCTGGTCTACAGAGTGAGTTCCTGGACTGCTGGGGCGACACAGAGAAACCCTGTCTCAAATACCAAACCAACCAAATAACCAGAAACCTTTATTATAAAAAGAGACATGTCAAATTTGTCTTTCTGGTTTTGTTTAATTTTTATGTTGCACCCAATCAGTTTTTCTGTGATTTTTCAAAACATTCCTTTTCCCTCCCTACAGCCTCTAAAACTATCAAATAACGATTTGTTTCATATGTCCTGTCTTAGGGTTTTACTCCTGTGAACAGACACCAAGCCAAGGACAACATTTAATTGAGTCTGGCTTATGGTTCAGAGGTTCAGTCCATTATTGTCAAGGTGGGAGCATGGCAGCGTCCAGGCAGGTATGGCACAGGTGGAGCTGAGAGTTCTACATCTTCATCTGAATGCTGCTAGGAGAAGACTGGCACCCTCAGGAAGCTAGGAGGAAGTTCTCTTTGCCCACCCCCACAGTGACATAGTGTCATTCCCTGGGCCAAGCATATTCAAACCACCCACGGGTCCCTTTAATCCTTTGCTTTAACATGAACTTCAAATACTACAAATATGATAGTTCTTTTGGGGTGGGACTGTGTGGTTGAGATAGGTTTGAGACAGCTCTGGGTGTCCAGGAACTTACTATGTAGATCAGGCTAGCCTCAAACCCTCAAATTCATACAAATCCACCTGCTTCTGCCTCCCAAGTAGTGGTATTAAAGGCATGTGATGCCACACCCAACTGTAGCATTTATCTTTCTATATTCAGTATATTTCTATGTAGCTCTGGATTACCTAGAACTACCACTTATGCATTCTGAGAATGTGTGACTTTTTCTAAATATCAAATACAACATACACTCAAAGAAAGGCAATACGAAGTCTTCCTAGAAACTCACCATCAGAGGCTACAAATTGCCTAAAAGTAACAGATTTTCCTTAGCACAGACTCAGAACTTTGTGGGGAAAGAGGGGTTTGTTTGCCCTGGGGTTTGGCTCAGAGGTAAAGAGCACGGGCTGATCTTCCAGAGGACCCAGGTTCAATTCCCAGAACCCACATGACAGCTCAGACCTGCCTGCAACTAATCCAGTTTCAGGCTGATCTGACATCCTCACACAAACATATATTCAGGCAAAACAGCAATGCGTATATAAATATAAACACTAAAAGAAAAGGAAAAAAAAGAACTTCTAGGGTCTGGGAGCTACAACTCAAGGTAAGGTGCTTGCCTGACACACAGAATGCACTGTTTGAGTTCCAAAACTAAATAATAATAATAATTTAATGTTATGTATCATAAAGAATCTATTTTGGCAAAATGACTAACAGGTCCTCTTGTACACCACAACTGGTGGTATACATAATTAAAAACAGAGCAGGCAGGTCCTAATACTGCCTTGCACCTCACCTACAGTGGTGGTTTGAATAAAAATGGCCCCACAGGGTCATATATTTGAATGCTTAGTCACAAGGAGTGGAGCTGTAGGAAAGATTAGAAGAATTAGTAAGTATGAACTTGTTGGAGTAGGTGTGGCTTTGCTGGTGAAAAAGTGTGTCACTGGGGAGTAGGCTTTGAGGTTTCAAAAGCCTATGGCAGGTACAATCTTTCTGTCTCTGCCTGTGATTCAGAAAATAGGTCTGTACTACAGCAACATCACCGTCCCCGCCTGCACGCCACCACGATAATGCACCAAACCTCTGGAACTGTTAAGTCCCCAGGTAAATGCTCTCTCTTATAAGAGCCATGGTGTCTCTTCAACAGCAACAGAGCAGTGACTAAAACAGCCACTTTAAATGTCAAACTATAACAAAGAGGCTACAATGGGATGTCTACAAATTGCACCTACACAAACCAAGGACAAAAGTATGATTTTCTATCTCTTGTATATTAGTTAGAAACATTAGCTCTGCAGTAGTTACTAAAACAGTGGTCTAACCTAAGGAACTTCTTTCCTACCAGTTTCATGTGTTGGAAACAACAACAACAAAACAACAACAACAACAACAAAACCAAACGAATGATGGGGCCGGGAGGTGATAGCACACTCCTTTAATCCCAGCACTTGGGTGGCAGAGGCAGGTGGATCTCTATGAGTTTGAGGCCAGCCTGGTCTGTAGTGCAAGTTCCAGGACAACCAAGAAACCCTGTCTCAGGGGAAAAAAAGAAAGAAAAAAAGGAAAGAAAAAAAGGGGACAATGTAAGAGGAAAAATAATTAACTACAAAGGTTAGAAAAAGACAAGTATAGAAATCAGAAGATTACACATGCACACAGCACCCAGACATTACACTTTCAACTGCAAACTGCTCAGTCAGGTAGTGACACAGCCAAGGCAGAGCCTACACGCTGAGAGGACTGAAAACCCCAACATTCACTTTTTAAAAGTAGGCAGTTTGGTTTTGTTGGTGGTGGTGTTTTTATAAATTACATTTGTGTGTGCATGTGTGTTCACATGCGCGTGCATGAGCGTGTGCATGTGTGTAGTTCCACCATGTGAGTACTGGGGACTGAACTCGGGTTATCAGGTATCTTTGCCCCTGAGCTGCTGCACCAGTTTTTGATGTAGGGTCTCACTATGTAACTGGCCCACAGACCACTATGTAGCCAGAGCTGGCCTTTGACCCTCTTGCCTCCGCCTCCCAAGTGCTAGGATTACAGGCGAAGGCCGTGCCGCTGAGCCGTCTTAAAGACCTGACTCAAACTTGCTGAAGCCTTACTAGAAAGGAAAGTCTTATTTTTGGCCTTTTCTTCTTGAGTAAGGAGAAAATCCAGAGACCTAACTCACCCTTGACTCCAGACACCCAAGGCCTGGCCAGCAGAAGATCAAATCCCATTCCTCAGGGAGCTGCTTCTAACCCCGGTGTCTTCCAGATGACGGGTGCAACTGTCACTGTGACTGACTTTCAGGAATGCCAGCCAGCAGAAAAGACTTAATAAGTAGCTATTTCCCTTCAGAGTCAGCTGGACGCTGAACAACTGCAGACACTACCTCTTTCTCTCTGCTGGGCAGAAAAACAGCTACCAGTCTGAGGCGTCTATAACCATCCAGGAACGTACCAACAGCACCAATCTCATTAAAAGCTGCTACCTCCCACTGGATCTGTGTAACCCTTTTCACAAATCCAGCCTCCTTTACCCCACTCCACTTCCCCCACACTAGTTCTCAACCTTTTAATACTATATAATTGCTTATTCTTATCTTCTTTTAAAAGACACAATCTGCTAGGCATGGTGCCTCAAGTCTGTAATCCCAGCACTGTGGAAAGCCAGGCAGGAGAAATGCTTCAGTCAGCCTGGGCTCAGAAGCAAAACCTCTTCCCTCCTAAAGATAAAGTCCATTGGTTTTGACTTGGTCTGTTTTATTCACTGACAGATCCCAAGAAGCTGGAACAGTGTCTCACGTATAGCAGGAACCCAACAGAATGAGACAAACTTCTAAGAAGATCAACAAAACCCAGAGTGCCCAGTACTCTGTCTCAGCAGAACCCGGCTGCTCCCGTGAGTAGCTCACCTTGCACACACTCCTCCAAGTTAGGATGCATGGGGCCAGCAATGCTACCAACACAACAGTAAGATAACAAAGCCTGCTCTTGAATCAGAAGGGGTTCTTAAGCCATTCAGTCTGTCTTGTTCCTAGTTTATTCAATTTGGGGTAAAATGTGTTGAATGGAATTTGTTTTACTATAAAAGGGGTTTGAAAAAAAAATCACATGAAGTTTCTTTTTTTCCAAAGTCTAAGTCTAATTCAATTCAGCAAACATTAATTATGCATAGTTATATTCAAAGCACTGGGCTAGGAATTTACAAGGGACAAAAGAACAGAGGAGACAGAGCTGTCTTACAGAACTTAAATGAGGCAGGAAGAAAATACATCCACACACAAATCATCACTGAAGGCAGCATATGAGGAAGTGCTGTAAGAGATCGTAGCCATCTTTCCATAACTGCCCCACCCCCAAAAAAAAAACCCTAAAGGGACACAGAGGAGAACGACATCGGTTCTGGAGACAGGAGGATGAGTGGAAGGGCACCGAGCACTGCAGTTGTCTAAAGGAAGGGATGGACTGGGGATGTGAATGTCTTGGAAGCACAGAAGAACATTCCAATAGGAAAGAAAAACAGGCTGAAAAAACGCAGGGTAAGTCATCAGGATGGCTGTAGAAAGATATGGATAGACTGAAACAGAAAATAAAGCCGAGGAAGGCCAGATCTGACCAAGACAAAAAGATCTGCAATAAACCTAGCAAGCAAGTAAGACGGCTTACTGGGTACAGGCTCTTACGCCACAGCCTGGCAAGCTGGGTTCACTCCTTAAAACCTACATGACTGTAGAAGGTAAAACAGAAATAAATCCTCAAAGTTATCCTGACTTCCACATGTCCACCACGGTACCTACCCATGCATAAATTACACACACACACACACACACACACACACACACACACACACACGAAAGCTAAAAGTAATTTAAAATAATTCATTTACTTATCTTGTTTTTTTAAGACTGGGTTTCTCTGTGTAGCCCTGGCTGTCCTGGAACTCACTCTGTAGACCAGGCTGGCCTTGAACTCAGACCTCTACCTGCCTCTGCCCACGTCACACAGTTCGAGGAGTGAACGTTGTATGCTACCACTGCCCAGCAAATCGTTTTAAACATTAGCCTACAACAGTAGGCTGGGTTTCTTTATATTTTTTTTTAAGTGAGGATAAAATAATGTTTCAAATTGCTATTTTAAAAATCCATGCTAGGTTGGGTGTGATGGCACAGACCTTCATTTAACTCCAGCACTCACTCAGGAGACTGGCAGGCAGGTCCCTTCGAGTTTGAGCATTGAGTTTCAGGCCAGCCGAGGCTACATGCTTATTTAAATAAATAAACCAGTAAGACTGGAGGGCTGGAGAGTGGAGGTGGTTAGGAGCACAGGGCAACAGGGCCTTTGGTTGATTCTCAGCACCCACACGGTGACTCACAGTCATCTATAACTCCAGTTGCAGGGGATCTGGTGCCCTCTTCTGGCCTTTGTGGACATCGAGTTATGCATGAAATGCGTAGACATGCATGCAAGCAAAACATTCACACATATAAAATAACCCGAATCCCCAGAAGTCCATGTTGGGTTTCTGTGTTACTTATTCTAAAAAACCCAATAATTTTCTTTTAAAGCATTTTAATTCATAATTACAAATTCATTTGTTGACTATCTGCTCCATTAGACTGCAGGTCCCAGTAGGACAGGAACCACGTCTGGCCCAGCACAAATAATTAAGTATTACAGTCCGGCAGCAACATGTACAGAACAAAGAAAGAACACAGCCTTGAGATTGCTGCACAGAGGTACAGAAGATGAAAACCTGACCTAGGTCAGCAGAGAAGGGAAATGAGGGAAATAGGCTAGAGAGATGAAGCAGTGGTTAAGAGCACAAAGCCATGCTGACCACTCTCCCAGCAGAGCTGGGTCTGATTCCCAACTGTAACTCCAGTCCCAGGGGATTTAATGCCCTCTCTTGGCTTCCACTCATAAACATTAAAAAAAAAAAAAAAAGGAAAAAAAAAAAAAAAAAAAAAAAAAGGAAAAGATTTAAGTAAATGGAAAGCAGGCACTCCAGTCAGATGAGGTGCTAAGTGACAGTCTCGAATCACAGAAATCGGAAGAACAGCAAGAGGACGTAAGCTTCAGCAAGTGTGAACTGGAAGTACACACGAAAGCAGCTGCCAAGTAGAGAAACCCCATTCTGTCCTTCCTGTATCCCTCGAAGACTTAAGCACCACTGGGATTCGTTCCCTCTCTGATCCCATCCTCAGGACTCTGTTCTAGAAACAAACCTTGCACTAGAATGATGGACGGTAAGCATTTGAATTTCACACCAAACCTCAGGATTTGTAACTCAAGTTTACAAGGTTCATTCGTAAATGTTCACCTTGGTTCTATGATGGAGATTCACCCAACCAGTGTAAAGAGAATCTCTTATAAGTATCACTTGTCAATAAAAAAGCTTACGGCCAATCGCTGAGGCAGGAAACAGGAGGAAAGGTGGAGAGGACTCTGGGAAATAGTGAGAGGATAATGGGAGATGCTGGGGAGCCGCAAAGATGTGAGGAAGAAGTGGGCCAGTACTGAAGGGGAGGTGATTAACCATGAAGAAGACATAGAATAGTTTGAATGGGTTAAATAAGTTACAAGTTCGTCAGAGAAGAAGCCAAAGCTATGGCATAGGCATTTAATAATAAATAATTAATCTCAGACTTATTACAGGAGCAGGGGCTGGGAGGAAAAATGGATTAATATTTTTTTTTTTACAAACCAGACACAAAGTGCCACTTAGAAACGTTGCTAGGAGTGGTGCTGACACTATACCAAAAGCCTGTGAGCTGCATATTAACAAATAAAGCAAATACAGGTAACGGCATGCAACGTGGTGCCAGCACCCAGTGTACCCTAACTACAGAGATCTAGATTCCACGCTGTAACCTGACTCCAAAGGCTGTGTGGCACCCACTACCCTGGCCGTGGGACACTGAAAACAACTTCCATAGGTACTGGAGAGGCGGCTCAACAGATACAAGCACTTGCTGCAACCCTGACGCCAACATGTGGAAGGAGAGAGTTCATACCACTGAGCATAATAAGACAATTTCAAAACTTGCCTGTATCAGACAGCTCTACCTCCAAGGAAAAAGCCACAGAACAAGAGAAAAAAACCCGAGGTTTGACCTGAATGCTGGAAGATGTGATGTAATGGGTATTTGCCATTTCCTATTTCTGGAACTCTGATCCAAGAACAAACAGCAAGAGAAGCCTGAGAGACTCAGCCCTTCTGGATCCAAATGTGTCTCATTCATTGACCTGGCTGCTCACAGTTCAACTACTGTGGCTAGAGCCAGGCTGGGGGGGGGGGGGGGGGGTAGAGAGAGGAGCAAAGGAAGGAGGGGGCATCTGGGTTGTCACCATAGGAGGACAGTGATGAGTGTTCTACTCTGCTGGGGAAGTCTTCAGAGCAAAGAGTCAGGAGGGACAATGAGGGAAGGAGGGAGGGCAGCACAAGGAGGCCACACTGAGTGACAGGAGAGGACATGCGAGTTTGTGAACAATTCAAATAAAACAAACCCATGATAGTGCTGCCTCTCCACATCTACAACCTGAATTCAATCCCAAGATACCACAGGATGGAAGGAGAGATGAGGACACACACACACAAAATCAATCAATCAATCAATCAAGTTAGAACCTTCACTCTACTGGACATCAGATGTCGAAGAAGACATCTGAACTTTAAAACAGTTGATACAGTCTCGTCCCTTTCAGTATCTGTGAATTCTATTGGCTATGCCCGTTCCTGGGGATGTGTGCATGACAAGAGAAGGTCCACGGAGCCAGTGACCTGATACAGAAAATTATTACCAAACATCAAGTTACTTGTTCATAATTGTAGCTTGGGGCCAAGGGTGGTGGTGCATGTCTGTAATCCCACATCACACACACCATCTCAAAACGAGAGGAGAGAGAACAGCCTCAAGAACACGGAAAAGGAAAATCATGCTGACAGAAGATGGTTAATAACAATCTAAAGGGAAATCTATGAATTTTCAGAAATCCTCAAAATATACAGTATTATTCCAAATCACAGGAAATGCCATAGTTGCTTTTATTTTATTGTTTTTAAAATAAATATTTAATAAAAATAGTTCCTTAACATCATTTAACCCTCTGGTGATAACTTGGTTTTAACAACTGACATTAGGAAGATCAAGAAAAAGTTATAAAGGTGCTAGGAGGAAAAAAACCTAAAAACTGAAGAAAGAAATGCAAACTTCATGGAGGAAATGATATTTGTAAAATAAAAGCATGCAAATCGTTTGCATAAGGAGCTTCAGGTGGGCCCTTTGCATACAACCAGCTGGGCTAAAGCTTTGCACCATCAAGATGGCAAAGCATTTCCTGTTTCCCATTTACTTCTAATAAGCAAGTCCTAGAAGCACTGAGTTACCACTATTTCCTTGCCTTTCATGGGGCAGAAAGCCAGAACTTCCACAGGTACAGCAGGGCCACGACCAAGGCACGCCACTCGGAAAAGAATCTCGCCTGTATTCCATCACCATCTCACTCACAAATCAACAACAGGCATTAAGAATCGTGAAACAAAGTGCAATTTCACACATGTGAACGGAGCCTTCACCACACAGTGCTGAGTATTTTCTTGTCAGTGTGGCATGTGATTCTCCAGCCACCTGCTCAATAATCCCTCTTCAGCTGCACAGCGGCTGCCGCCACTGCCGCCGCCACATGCCTCGCTAGGCAGGTGCTTTGGTGATTACCTGTTCTCTAGTGAAAAGAGTCCTTCACTGACACTTAGTGGACCCAGAACCCGCCAATCAGCACCACCTATCTTCATTCTGCCTGTCACAGCCGGCTTCTATCAGAGAGGCCGGTATGAAGACGCTACTTAACATACTGTGAATTTTGTGTTCTCTTCATTCTTCATTGCAACGTTGCTCTTTTATTTTTTTTTTTAAAGGGAACTTTAAAAAAAAAAATAAAAGAAAGTAGATGTGAGAATTAAGCTGCTGAGAAGAAAACTTGCCGCCGCACAACCAAAGGCCATCTTATCTCAGTGCCTGGCAGCAGCCCCGTCCATGCTGGCTTTCCACAATGAAAACAACAATTGCTTAGCTGCCTTTGGAGCAGTGAAGTATTAAGATGCCTGGCAGAGAAGTAGAGAGAGGAAGCAGAGTGGCAACTATTGGAGAACAAATCTCCCTGTGTGTTTGTATCCATCCTCCATGCCTGAGCTCAGGTTCAAGGGTTGAGAGTCTGATAATAAGGAGCAGCGCTTCCACTTAACAGAGCAATCAACAAATTATCCTGTTCCAGGCATTTAGTCGCTAAATGCTAACTATAACATATTAGCACAAAGAGCCACACCCCACACACTAAATGTCCTAAGCACTCAGGTGTCCAGCTATAAATAAAGACTTCTCACCAGGAAATATTTCCTACCAAGGTGGAGGTGAAGAACTCAAAGTGACTTGTGAAACACAGTCACTCAGAATGCTGTCTTAAGTTATGGTCACACTCAAAAGTCCAATTCTGAAAGCACTAAATCTAATCAAGAAAAACCGCCAACAGCCCAAGAAGAAAAAAAGCCTTAAATTCAGTTTAACTGGGGCATGCTAAGAACCCTGGGACATACAGTGAGAATCAGTCTACGGCAGACAATACTTTTGGTAAGGCTTAAAGACAGTTCTACTATTAAAAAAAATAATAATTATAATAAATGTCAAAACAACCTGTTCTCTCCTATCAAAGTCCCACCATGGAAATGCTAGGCCATCAGTAAAGAAACTCACTGATGCAGAAGGGTAACGAGGGAGAGACAACAGCTAGCACTTACTGTCTTGAAAGACCTTCACCGAAAACCCAGGCCAGTGTCCGCATTCAATAATAAACTATAGAAAATAGTTAGGCAGCTATTTTATATACTGCATACTGAATACGATCTCCTTTACAGTGTATCTTTTAAAAAACTTCTCTAAGGTCTTGGATGAAAACCTCTTTTCTATCCCCACATATATGTAATTGTTACAGAGTTGCTGTAACTGAATATATGTGCTGTAACTGAAACTTAATGGTACCAAAATACCGATTGGAGACCTTCATCACACAGTCAGGATATGTTTCTTCCTACCCTTCTCAACCACCAGATCCAAATGATTTTTAGCGGTTCCTCTCAGTGGCTAATTTCTCTCCACAACATGTGAATCATCTTCTAAGTATTGAATTATAAAGGGAAAGTTTTGTTTTCAAAGCCTGTCTTGGGCAAATTGAGCGGCCTGTTTGTTATGTAAATTATTCACCAGGAAGTCACCATTTAAAAAGGTGTCTGGGTGCAGGACATAGGTGTAGGCCTCTAATTGCTAGCACTAAGCAGGCTGAGGCAGAAGGATTTTGAGTTAGAGATGAGCCTGGGCAACCAATGAGTCCCTACTGGGGGAGGGGCACTTGGTCCTCGGCTCCCTATCTTACTCCCGTCCTTACTGGTTTTCCTAAGGAACAAACAAAAATGACTGCAGGAGAGCCCCACTTCTATACAGAAACATTCAAATACGCTGTTTTATGTAAGTTCAGAACCCTCCTCTAGCAGTCACCTTCCTCAAAGGTCTGTCACAAAGCATGAGGTGGCCTGTCCCAGACGCAATTCCGCCACAACTTAGTTACAGGCTAAGCAAAGAGGCAGGCACAACATGGCTGGCACCCTCTATTCTTCTGAAAAAATGTGTGCCACTGAGTCCTGCATTGTTCCTCACTCAAAAAGAAGAGCCTTTCTGTCTGGCCTCCTCCAATGGCAAGCCCCAGTCTGGAAAAGGGAGAAAATGGCACTAAGGAGCCTGGGAGATGGAGCATATCCAAAGCTCTCAGACAAGACTTGAACCTATGACCTTCACTGTGTACACAATAGGCGGGTGAGAGGGACCGGTTTATCTCGGCTGCAACAGTTCTCAGCCCTGGGGTAGCACTCCCGATAAAACGACGCGACTATTGTGTGGCAGCACAACAGTCATCTCTCACAACAGCCTAAACCAGCACTCCCTCCCCCCAGACAAAGCAGCAGGGGTGAAATTAACTCAAGGCTGCAGAGCAAAGCCCGACACAGAGAGGAGAGGCCTGCGGGGCTGGGGGCTCTGCCCGACCCCGGGGCTCTGGACACACGGATGCAAACCGGCTGGCTCTCCCCATCTCTCCCACTCTGGTTTGGGTAGGAAGCGGCCTCTGAGAGAATTTAATCATCTGTGATTTGTTCAGAAATATCCCCCCCCCCCCCGAAGGGCTGTGCTCTCTCCACCCTGTGCGAGCCTAATTCCTAGAAGCCGAAATGACTGTTTGCCGCTGCCTGTTTCACAAACACACATTAATTGGTCAGATGTGTCTCCTCCTCCTCCTCCTCGGCCCCCGAGGGAGGAAGGAGAATCTGCGCGGAGCGCGGAGCCGATCCGACCGTAATTACGCATAAAGGGAAGCGAGGGCAGCACGGGCTTCCAGACAGGACGGGGTCTCGGACCCTCGCGGGGCCCGCAGCTTAAAGTCCAGGCCCGGGGATCCCTCCATCTTGAAGAAAAGCACCGGGCGGCCGCGACCGCAGCCCGGGAAGGCGCGCACACCCACAGCCTGCGGGCTGCACGCTCCCCGCCGCCGGGCGCCCCTGCCCGGGCCGCGCTCCCCGGAGCCCAGCCGCGGAGAACTCCGTGGCCGCGCCTGCGCCCCCCGGCCGGACCGGGCACCGTCCCGGGCACCGCCGCCCGCGCCGCCCGCACCGCGCTTTGAACTTCACCTCGGCCCCTCCCCCACCCACGCAACGACCCCGCGCTCCCCGCACACACCCCCGCCTCGCTCCGCCCCGGGCCCCCCACCCCCACTTCCTCCGCCGGGCGCCCGCCGCGGCCCCCGCGCCCCTCCCCCGCCCGGCCCGGGCTCCACACAAAGCTCACACTCACCGCGCGGCCGGTCCCGGGAGCCGCCACCTCCGCCCGCCCGGGGCCCCGGGCCGCAGAGCCGCCGCTGCTACGCGCCCCGGGCCGCCATCTGGGCCGCGGCCCCTCCCCGCCCCCGCCCCGGCTCTCCGCCCTCCCCGCGCCGCTCCGCCCCGCCGGGCCGGGCCGCTGTGTCCGGGGCTGCGGGTCCCTGAGCCGCCGCCGCCGCTGCCGCCGCCGCCGCCGCCGCCGCCGCCGCGATCCGGGACAGCCAGGGCCGCCCGGAAGACCCGGACACTGGATCCTCGTGCGGTCGGATCCGGACTCCGTGCGCTACGGCGTCTGGAGAGGGCGGGCGCGCGAGGAAACCCGGAACGCGGACGCGGGAGCCGGGTCCCGGGTCTCTACTGCGCGGTCGCCGCGAGCCCTGGGAAAGGAATGCTGGAAAACCTGGCGGGCGGCTTCAAACCGAGATAAGCCGGGGCTGCACAGGTTGAGCCCAGCGCTCGCCCTCCCCGTGCACAGATTTCCGGCGGGATAAGGGTCCTTCTCCTCCGGGTCTCCGGAGAAGCGTCAGCCCTTCCAGACGGGTTTCCGCCGTGGAAAGAGGAAAGGCCGTGGGATTCGAACGTGAACCCGCACAGAGAACGGACGACAAGCGCGCAGCTCTTGACGGCCTCACCCGTTTTGCCGCTGAGTTCGGCAAACTAAGAGAATAATTTAACGCGGGGGTTGCGGGGGACGGGACACGTGTCGTGGCGCACGTATGCAGGTCGGCCGACCGTGCGGGAGCCGCTTCTTTCCGCCACCGTTTGGTTTCAGGGATCAAACTTAGGCCCCTGGGCTTGTCAGCGCACATCTCACGTTTTAACTCATTTCTTATTCATTGTCCTCGGGTTTGTTTTTTTTTTTTTTTGATTACCGCTTGTTCTCCTCTTCCGAGTACCTGTTTCTAAAGCCTTCCGTGTTCCTTCCCTCCTCCCCGTCTAGCATCCCTAAGTCGTACTGCTTTGTATCTGGAGCCGGTCTCCCCTCCACCCCGCCGTCTACCCCGGTAGATGGTGACTCGTGAACCGGTTAATCATTTTGGTTGCCCCGCACGCGGTCTCCTGCACAGCGCACGTTCTGCCCCTGTGTGATGACGGGGCCTTCCCACCAGTTGCTTACGAAACAGCTTCACGACCTGAGACTTCCCCCTCCTGCCCCAGCAAACCGATGTTTATCTTAGTTCCCAAGAACCCCCAGCGTGCCCTTCCCGTGTCCTTGACCGGTTTATTCAGCTATGCGGTTGCCTTTATTCTCTTATTCTAAGGGCACTCTTCACTGGGCCATTCAAAATAGCCCGTGACTTAGAGATGCGTGAGTCACGACGTCCCTTCAGTCTCCACAAAAAGAAAAGGAGGCTGGGAGGGCTGACAGCTTAGGGATGCGCTCTGAGCCTGCTAGACTAGGAAAAAGCAGTTAGTTCCCTTTGGGTCTATCATAGTCACGTTGTTCTTGGACAGTAAAGGGACAGAACTGACTCAGGGTGACAGCCAACTTTCCAATCCATATCACAAAATGAGATTTACTCTATATTTACAAAATGAGAGGGAAAACAGGGTTTAGTGCTCTACGTTTCTGTGATTTAATTAAGGGTTAAACATTGTAGCACTAGACTAAAACAGTTGGGGGACAACAGTTCTACACAGTCAGGGACTCCGAATAAAGACAAGGATCTAATGTGTAAGACAGTGAGGGAATCTAAAGTTTTCACTTCTCCTATCTCTAGAACAAGGATTGGCAAACGAGACCAAAGAACAAATCAGATTCACCACCATGTTTTGGTAAATCCTGTGAGTTAAAAACTAGTTTTTCATTTTAACAATAATTAAAAAAAAGATATTTTACAACACAAAAATTATATGAATCTGGTATGGTGATACAGACTCCAGCACTTGGGAGCTTGAGGCTGGAGATCTAAAACCCAAAGCTAGGCCTGGGTGTGAACTGGGCTACACTGAGAGACGGTCTCAGAAAACTGTCTCCAAACAAACAAACAAACAAACAGTTTTGCTGGCTGTAGCGGCTTACTTACTTACATTATCAATGGGTGTATTTGCAGTACAGTAACACAGCTGAATGGTTTATAAAACCAAAGCTGCAGGGCGGTGGTGGCGCACGCCTTTAATCCCAGCACTTGGGAGGCAGAGGCAGGTGGATTTCTGAGTTGGAGGCCAGCCTGGTCTACAGAGTGAGTTCCAGGACAGCCAGGGCTACACAGAGAAACCCTGCCTCAAAAGAACAAAAAACAACAAAAACCCCAAAGCCATTTGCTATGTCGCCCTATGGAGCGCCTTTGCTAACCCCTGCCCCTGCTGCTCAGTTCAGAAGTCTCCAGCCGCATATGAGCTACTAGGGCACTGAAGGTGAAGTGACTTAAATTTTAATTCAAATTTAAACAGCGTGTGGCCAGTGGCTACCGTACTAGGCAGCACGACCCCAGAGACCCACTGCTCTGCCTCCCAAACGCTGGGATTAAAGGCGTGCAACCACCACGCCTCACGAGACTCTTCTTAAGTCCCAGGCATTGACGTGCTTTTCTCTTCTTTCCAGACACGCGCGCTGTGGGTTTAGGCCCCGCCCCCTTCCCTGACTCCAATCCCCGGCATTTGTTGCTGGGATTTCTTTCTGGGGTCTCCCATCTTCACAACTGAAATTCAGCATCTGATCAGTGTACGTTTCATCTCCTGAATGAAGCCACATTGTGTTCACACACGTAAGTGGACGTTTATACTGGCGCTTGTGGCTATGCTCTTTTCTCTACAGGAGAAAAGTAGAAAAGCTCTCCGCAGGCTGGACCCTTGCTGCTGTTCTAGCCTTCGATGATGTGGCCCGCGTCCTCCAAACACGTTCACAGAGGCTGAGAATAGCTGATGTGTGCTTGCTGTCTGAATGTCTGAATCTCAAGGAAGAAGACACCCTTTATCTCTGGACTGCCTTCCCTCCTCCCGGCCTAACGAACTCAAGTCAGCTGATTTCTTAGTTTAAGTGGCTGGGCTGAAGTGAACAGCCCCATGCCATCTAATCTTGGCTAGGCCCCACATGGCATTAAACAAATTTTCTAAATTAAATGGCCACCACATGAATGGGCTATAGGAGAGACAGTAATTAAAATGGGAAAGATTACGTGTCATAAATCATAGAAGCCCATAACTATACTTATGCTAGGAGGGAAAATGGGTTTACAATGAAATTTCCGTTTGAAAAGAAAAGTCAGGACACTTAGTTCTCTCTGTATTAGCTAAAGAAGAAAAAAAAAAATCCAAAATTCTTTTTCTTTTTTCCTGTGTGACAGACAGGGGCTTACTATATAGCCCTTGCTGGCCTGGAACTCAGAGAGATCGCTTGCCTCAGTCTCCCGAGTGCTGGGATTAAAGGTGTGCACTGCCAATATGGCCAAATTCTTCATCTGTTCTAAGTACTAAAGATAAAATCTCATCAACTCTGACCAAGTCCATGATTTCTGACATACCCTATTGTGAGCTCATATAAAGGAAACTGAGTATTGTCTAGGAAAAACAAAAAGAAAAAGCCAATTCCTTTCCTGTATGAATTAATGGCGTCTTAATTCGGTCATTCTAAAGGGAACACAGACACTGTAACAGAAAAGCAACTCAGAAACTCAACTTCCTTCGGCCAAACATCCCAGAGTAAACAGGGTCGGAGTGAAGTGTCACAATACACCAACAGACTATGCTTGGACAAGTTTGAACTCAGGCTACCAAGAATTTCCACCCGGCTTTAAATTATACTATTCACCACTGAGCAACTGAGGGCCATCTACCCGCAAGCTTCTTCCTCCCTTGTGTCTCCGCCAAACAGAAGAGAGACTTTACACTACCACTACCACGTGAACCAAACACAGACTTTCCCAGCCTAACCATGAAAAGGAGAAGTTCGAGAGTGGCTCTGCCACTTGGTTATGTGGTTCTGGCTGTGTATTTGGGAAGCTGAGGTGGGTTCTTATAAACTTGCAAAGCTGATGAGCTAATCTGTTGACATTCCTGACTTTTTTCTTTTAAGGTGTGCACACAAATTATTCACACAGAAAAAGCAATCCATACTTTTCTGTACAAAGGCTGCTTTTAAATAAAAGAGCAGAGAACCTCTCCCCTTCCTTGTCTCCTCCCATCCTACCTTTCAGCTTTATTTTGATATTAAGAGAGCCAGACAATTTCAGCATAGAATTCAAGGTGCTACTGCTTGGTAAACTATTAACTACATAGTAAACACAGTTTTGCCTTCAACAATGGTAGAGTTTCCAAGAGGCCAACAAGACATCTCTCACATTAATAAATGCCTTTAACTGTCCTCTCCCACTTTCTGCACAGAGGTCCAACAGAACAGAACGAGAGAGAGAGAGAGAGAGAGAGAGAGAGAGAGAGAGAGAGAGAGAGAGAGAGAATGGCATGTGTGCATCACTGGAACAAGACCTGTTCAGGTTTCCCTGGAATCCAGAGTGATCAGCCTCCGTGAACATCAGTGTGGAGTGAGTGGAGGTGTTTCAATGCAAATGACACTGAATATGAAGGACACAGGAAAGAGAAATGAATCTTTTTCATAACATAAGGTGCTTTTTTTTTTCCTTTCTCACTTGCTCTTTCTTTTTTAAGTCAAGCACACAAACTGTTGGAGGGAGTCCAACATCCCCAGCGTGGTAGTCGTGTTTTATAAAAAGCAGAACCAACACATTTAAGACCATGAATTTCCTGGGATCCTGCAACTGAGAGTCCAATATGACTTTAGAAGCTCCTCATACACAAGTCTTACTGAGAAGGGTTAAAGGGACCAGTGAAAAATCTAACTTCAAAGCACCCCTTATTTTTCCAGGCTTTTTAGGATAGTTACAGTTTTTAAAAGGCTTGTTTTCAGCATTAGAGGGGTTTTTGCTGTGTTTACCAAAGGATTGCATTTTCTAGTTTTTCTCTAATTGTACCATCTACACGATGCTTTTGCAACACTAACAAAATAAACAGAGCAGCTTCAGGCTGCGTTAGCAGGTGGCTCCCTCACTTCCCAGTCTAACCCGAGTTCTCAAACTAAAGAACAAAAGCAAGTGTGTGTTCATGTTATCTGTTAATAATGTTAATAATGGGAATTCCAGCTTTCCACTTTGAGAGATTTTGGGTCAGAAGCTGAGCGTGGTGCTATTGGTCTGTAAACGCGGCACTGAGAGGCTTTGGCAGGACTGCTGTGAGGTCCAGGCAAGCCTGGTCACAGAATGAGACCCGGTCTCCAGATACCAAAGCAGAACACTTGGTAAGAACATCCTTACTTCATCACAGCTTCTATTAAACAAAGATCCCTCAAACATCCTAACCGTCTCCATTCTATTACTTTGAGAAAAAACATTAAATTCAAAGAGTCTCTTGTAAAAACGTTAATATGCGTTAAGATTTTCCTAATTACCAATACAAATATCACAGAGGAAAATAATTTCCAATTTCTTCCTTCCTGTTTTGAATTTAGTTCTGAGAAAAATGTCAAAGACCTAGAATTTTTAAAATGAGTTTTTATAAACAACATATTCAAAGACTTTTAACCGACTACATAAAAAATCCTACCCTTTAAGAAAAATATACAGATTTGGTAAGAGTTTAAATTCTCAGAGATTGAAGCCTGGTGCCAAGCCTTTTAGCTTTCTACTGCTTCAATCCCAAAGGACCAGTGGATAGCAATTTAGTACACAAGACTCCACTATGTTGTATAGGTCCTTTCTTCCCGGGTCAGACCGCTTTATTCTGCTTCATTAACCCCTTCTTTGCTCCTTGATGGATCTTGGAATCCAGTTTCCCTGTAAGAGAAAAAAGAAGTCTCACTCATTATTTATTTTTATATTTGCATTGCAAATCTTTCCTGGCCTCCTAGGTCTTCTGGTTACTGTGTTCCTGTCACATTCAATTATCTTGCTTCAGGAAACTAGACACTTCCAAACTTAAGAGTTTTATTTTCTAAGAAGTGGGAATACTGTAGACATAGATACACACACACACATACACACACACACACAGAGAGACACATTTATCTA
The DNA here is from genome assembly GCF_011762505.2 of Arvicanthis niloticus. NCBI lineage: Eukaryota > Metazoa > Chordata > Mammalia > Rodentia > Muridae > Arvicanthis > Arvicanthis niloticus. Next base: position 38,212,503 of record NC_133434.1, read on the forward strand.
AAAATTTTAGTAGGTAATATTTCTAATTTTGTAGGTTATGATGTCTGATACAAGATAATATTTCTAAAGATCACAGATCTATAGATAAACAGAAAACGAGAAAGCATAGGGGCATGCCATAGAGAAATGCACTTCACAGTGGAGGAGGCCCATCCCACTGACCTGTTTAACTTGCAGAGTAAAAGCAGGAGCCTCCCTCACAGTGGGAAACGCAGCTCAACTCACCCTTTTGTGGTCTCATTCTTAACAGGGGGAGTGCCCTGAAGCAGTGGATAGAGTCCACATCAATGCTTTCCTGACTAAGGGGGAGGGAGGGTAAAGGTCATAGATTACATAGCTCTTCTGAGTGTTAAACTCAGGAAGCATGCAACCTCAGTGCTGTTAGATTTATGCAGTCAGCTGTGTTCTGGAAGCAGACGCAGGAGGGTCCTGTATGTTCAAGAGCAGGTCAGTCTACACATAAGGCATCTGCTTCAAAAAACCAAACCAACTAAACAAACAAAAAACAAAATAAAGCCCCCTTCATGTCTCAAGTGATCCAAATGAGAAACCCTCCCATGATATGATCTTGGAACTGACTCCCTGATTTACCAGGCTGCAGCTTATTACTTCAGTGCTAGTGGTCTTTGAAAGTATCTATTTCATGAAGAAAAAATTTAAAGTTCCTGTTTGTTTAGTCTGAGAAAAAAACTTACAAATTTATTTTTTCCCACAAAAAGCCTTGCTGAAGTCAGCAGTGCCGATGACAATGCTAATACAGAAAGCACAGAGAGCCCGGGTACCGTAGCCTGGTGCGCTGTGAGCATGCACCCAGCCCAGCACTGCCACTCAGAAGTTGCTTCTTTTCACTTGTTGAGCAATCTGACATAATGAACTCTCACTAGAAGCTGGTTAATACCTGTATGAACCAGACAAGTCATTCAGCCTCTCTGGATTTCAATGGCCTCATTTGTCCAATTAAGATAAGAATTCCAGTTCTAATGGCTACACAAGGAAGGGGCCTGGGAGAAAACCAGCCTCAGCCCTGCACATCTCCTTTAGGCTTGTTTCCCTAGTTTTTCAGGGCTGCACCTGCTTCTAGAACAGCAGTACACCTTTTTCTGTGCTACCCAAATGCTATCCATAATGTCACAACACTGTTGATTTTAATTTGGGCTTTAGAATTCGGGCATTCCCAGTGATTTAGTTCTTTCATCCCATAGGCCGCTTATTTGGGCATGTGAGTGTGACAGCAAGCTGGCAAAAAGCCCTATCTCAAGACAGATTTTCTTTTGTCTCCCTCACAACACTGAAGTGACTGTCAATTGGTAGGTGGTCAATAAACACTTTCATCAAATAAATTAAACAGGAGATAGAAACAGAAGGGCCAGTTCAAGGCTAGACTCGGCTCCACCGTGAATTAAAGGCCAACGGGATCAGAGGAGATCTTGTGTCAAAAACAAAACAAACAAGCACAAAAAACAAACAGAAAAAGGCAACTCATACAAATTTTAAATCCTTATTATAACAGGACCTCTAAGTAACACAAAGCAGCAGATCAAAGGTGGTGGTACTGAGTGAGGCTGGGGTGACAACCAAGTCTTCTTCCAGTTTTTAGGACATGCTATATGAGAATTTGGGATCTACTGAAGACTCCAGATATCCAGTTCTCAGTATTGCCTTGGGTTTCTCTATTTTAGGCTTATTCCTCAGATTTCCTCTAGCTATGTAAGGATGAGGATGTCACCTATCCATCTCTACTCCTCAATTTATTCTCAATTAATAGAAGAAAACAGACTACACACTGCTAATGACCCTTTTCAGTGCCATGATATTGTGTCCTAAAAAATAAATTGGAAATTTGTTCCTGAGGCAATCAGATAAAGTAAAAGGAACAGAAAAACATCCAGAAAGATGAGTAAAATACAATTTGTGAGTTGATGTGCTGTTTCCCACCTGCAACTGTAACTCTCTAGTGCAGCACAAGTCAGCCTGGACCACACAGTAAGACTCTAGAGATTCTAGCTCAAAAATTGCAAACCCAGGGGCTGGAGAGATGGCTCACTGGTTAGGAGCGCTGGCTGCTCTTCCAGAGGACCCAGGTTCAATTCCCAGAATCCACATGGCAGCTCACAACTGTCTGTGACTCCAGTTCCAGGGGATCTGATGCCCTCGCACAGACATATATATACATGTAGCCAAAACACCAATGCACACAAAATAAAAATAAATAAATCTTAAAAGAGCCGGGCGGTGGTGGCGCACGCCTTTAATCCCAGCACTTGGGAGGCAGAGGCAGGCGGATTTCTGAGTTCGAGGCCAGCCTGGTCTACAGAATGAGTTCCAGGACAGCCAGGGCTACACAGAGAAACCCTGTCTCGAAAAACAAAAACAAACAAACAAACAAAACCAAAATAAATCTTAAAAAATAAAACAAACAACAACAACAGAAATCCAAACAGCCATTCCACCCTGAACCCTCCTAGTTTGATCTTGGAAGCTAAGCAGGGTCAGGCCTGGTTGGTGCTCGGCTGGGAAACACCTGAGAATACCCGGCGCTGTAGACTTAAACTAATTAATTAATAAATTAAATCCAAACCCTCAAAACTTTCCTAAACCTGATTACTCAGCCAGAAAATCAAAAGGAGGGGGAGAAACCTATGAATTCATAGTTACTGAGATCATTGCTAACATGTGCTTTCTAGACCAGGTACACTAAGTCATTTAATCAACTAAGTAAAATAATAATTGCTCTGTATCTGTGGAGCTCTGTCTCCGGAATCCTCACATATATCAAACCCCATAGGTGTTGTGAGTCCCTTATATGAAATGGTATGAGGCTTACATGCATTCTACATCTTCTTCTATAAATTAAAGTCTCTATAGATTGTTATACTTAATACAATAGAATGAAATGCTTTGTGAATAAGTTTTTTAAAGACCCACTTTTATTTTATGTGAATGTTTTTGCCTGTGTGTGTGTATATATATATATATATATACCACATGTGTGTTTGGTGTGCACAGAGTCCAGAGGAAGTGTCAGCTCCCTTGGAAGTGGAGTTAGAGCTTTGAGCTGTCGTATGGTGCTGGGAATGGACCTCTGTCCTCCACAAGAACTCTTAACTCAGCCAGGTGTGTTGTCACAAGCCTTTAATCTCAGTACTTGGGAGGTATTAAAGAAAGCAGACTAGTGTCAGCAATCTGTGGACTCTTAAAAACCCACCACCTCTTCATATCTGTAACATCTAACCACATGACTATTAACAGCAGCAACTCTTAAGCCAACTGGGTTGACTGAGCAAAGAGCTCAGCGTCTTACAGAAGAGGCAGACAGTAGGGCTACCTTAAAGCTTATCTTTTATCTTACAGTGTTTATATGTATGTACATATGTATGTTCTATGTATGTATATATGTATGTATAGTGTGTATATGATCATCCATGACATTGTAATACTGTGTACATGTAATCAGGGGACATCTTGCAGGACTCAATTCTTTCCTTCTACCAAACAGAGCAGGAACCTGAGTTTCAGGCTTGTCAGTGGCACCCTTACCAGCGGCGACACCTCTATGTCCTGGAGCCTCATCTTTCTAAGATGTGGATTCTAATCTTGGCATTATGGAGGTACAGGTAGGGGGACTGGAGTTCAAGGTCATCCTCAGCTATGCAGGGAGTTTACGATCAGCCTGGGCTACCTAAGACTGTCACAAAGACTTGGGGCTCATACAGTGAACATATAGCACATTCTTTTCACAGAGTAGTAATAATGTTCAGTTTTTTGGGTTTCTCCAATATTTTAACATTTAATACCTAAAGCATTTCAGTACTCAACCACATCTATACTCTCAACACTTAAGAGAGTGAGGCAGGAGAATTGCTGTAAGTTCTATGCTAGTCTGGGCTACATAGTGAAACTCTGTCTCAAACATATCAGATCATATGAAACAGATGAGGAAGTGTTACTCATGATTCCTGTAACTCTCAGATTTTCATGTGTTTTGTAAGATAAATGCAGTAATTTTTTTTAAATTTGGGGTTGGAGAGATGGCTCAGTGGTTAAGAGCATTGGCTGCTCTTATAGAGGATGGGGTCCAATTCTCAGCACCCACATGACAACTCACAGCCATCTGTAACTTGAGCTCCAGGGGATGTGACACCCTCACACAGTCACACAGGCAAAACAGCAATGCACATAAAATAGACTCGGGGCGGCCAGCATACCAGGTTCAAAGCTTTTGTCCATACTGGGGACTACAATGACCACACTGGTCTTGGTGTTGAGTGCTCCAAGGAGGTAGCCACTGCCATCCGAGGGGCCATCATCTTGGCCAAGCTCTCCATCGTCCCTGTGCAAAGAGGCGACTGGAGGAACAAGATTGGCAAGCCCCACGCTGTTCCACGCAAGGTGACAGGCCGATGTGGCTCTGTGTTAGTGCGTCTCATCCCCACCCCCAGACGCACTGCATTGTCTCTGCTCCTGTGCCCAAGAAGCTACTGATGATGGCTGGTGTTGATGACTGTTATGCTTCAGCCAGGGGCTGTACTGCCATCCTGGGCAACTTGCCATCTCCAAGACTTACAGCTACCTGACCTCTAGAAAAAGACTGTTCTCCTTATCAGGAATTTACTGATCATCTTGTGAAAACCAACACCAGAGTCTCTGTTCAAGGACCCAGGCTCCAGCTGTGGCCACGTATCACATAAGGATTTTTATATAAGAAAAATAGCCGGGCAGTGGTGGAGCACACCTTTAGTCCCAGCACTTGGGAGGCAGAGGCAGGCGAATTTCTGAGTTCGAGGCCAGCCTGGTCTACAGAGTGAGTTCCAGGACAGCCAGGGCTACACAGAGAAACCCTGTCTCAAAAAACCAATAAATAAATAAATAAATAAATAAATTTAATTAGATCTGTTTAAAATGGTACTAGAGAAATGGCTCAATAGTCAAGAGCACTGGCTGCTCTACCAGAGGTCCTGAGTTCAATTCCCAGCAACCACATGGTGACTCACAACCATCTGTAATGGGATCCGGTGCCCTCTTCTGATGTGTCTGAAGACAGCTACAGTGTACTCATATACATAAAATAAATCTTTTTTTTTTTGTTTGTGTTGTTGTTGTTTTCAAGACTGGGTTTCTCTGTGTAGCCCTGGCTGTCCTGGAACTCACTCTGTAGACCAGGCTGGCCTCGAACTCAGAAATTCGCCTGCCTCTGCCTCCCAAGTGCTGGGATTAAAGGTGTGCGCCACCACTGCCCAGCTAAAATAAATCTTTAAAAAATAAATAAATAAATAAATCTTAAAGAAAAATAAATAAATACATCTTAAAAAAATTAAATAAAATGAAAATATTGAGACAGGAGCTCACGGACCTCAGACTGGCCTTCCAGAGTTTTCCGAGACAAGGCTTGATTGTAGCAGCACAGGAGCCCTGCAAATCCCTATGTAGTGCGATAACCACGAACTTCTGATAACTTCTACCCTCCTAAGTGCTGGGATTACTGACACCCAGTTAACAATTAGCCATTTGTTATAGTGTTTTGTTTTGAGTTTCATTTATATAGTACAAGCTAGCTTCAGACTCATAATCCTCCTGCCGCAGCCTCCCAAATGCTGAATTACAGACATGCAGTATCATGCATAGTTCACTGATAAGTGACACTGAATGTGATGGGGTCCTACGTGGAGTTTAGAGCGGTTTGCTGTCATGCCAGGAATTGTACGCCCAGGTGGACTTTGGAAAAGCCATACTATAACACATATATCATCACTGCTACTGATACGCAGAATTTTCCCAACACCAAGGAGGACACTGAACACAAAAGATGGCACTGGAGATCATCAAAGATGATGACTTACAGATTTTAGGATTTCCTTTAATAGGGAATTTCACAACCATTTCCTGGGGATTTTTGCAGATGAAAACAAATGAAGAGTCAGACTCTTGACTGATGTCCGGGAACTAAAAAAAAGAAAAAAAAAAAAAAAATTCAGGTTAGTTGGAACAAATCTGTCATTTTAAAAAGATCAAGGATCAGCCCAGACTTACCTCAACCCTGATAACAACACTCTCCAGTTCACAGACAAGGAGGAGTGTGCTCAACAAACAAGAACAGAACTCCACCTTCCTGCAGCTCTGTAATACATGCTCTCGGTAATACATGCTATCTCTGGCTGTCTACAGTAGAATCAGCTTCATAAACAAAGGATGCTTGACATTTCTCAAAGAGAATGAGAACCGATTATTCTCTTAACACAAGCGGTCATGAGAGTCTCAGCTCCCTGGAATGTTGGGCAGTGCCCTAGGTTCAGCTCAGTGGAAGCTCTGGAAGACTTACAGAAATTAAAGCATTTATGGAAATTATGTCAGAAACAGTACACACAACCCTGCTCTCACTAAGGGGAAGGAAGATGATTTATTCTGAAAGCTCTGAGCATGAAGAGGCTGCTCATCTGGGAGCATCCCAGACCTGCTTACGAGAAAGGTAAGTGATAGAACTTTCTGAAAAAAGCCACAAAACATTTTCTTGGATACTTAAGAGTGGTATATTTTTAAAATTTTTTTATGCAAAAGCATACATGTAACCTAAAGTAAGACTCTGCTAGCTACATAATGACAGGTCAGGAAACTTTATGGGTTGGAAGAATGTTCTCTAGCAATGCCCAAATGATCCGATGTTTCATTATTTCGTATCTTAGGATGTCTAACATGTAGCATGTTTGATAGTGACTGACAGGCATCTCAGTCACACTTAATTACCACAAAAGCTCTTTTCCCAGTAACGACTATGAAAAACAGAACTTTATTTATTTCCTTAGTCACCTTCTAGGATCTACCCTCTCAGAATCTGAAGGTATTAAAAACAAAACAAGAGCCGAGAGTCTTGCTGGGCACGGCAACTCATGCCTGTAGTCTAACAGCTGGGAATGCAGGTAAGAGGGTGATGCACAAGGCCAGCCTGGGCTACAGAGGAAGTGTGAGGCCAGTCTATGCTACACATCACAAAAACCAGGGCTGAAGAAGTCTTGGCACAAGTCTTTAATCCCAGCACTCAGAAGGCAGAGACAAGCTGGTCTCTGAGTTCGCGGCCGACGTGGTCTACGTACAGAGCTCTAGGGCAGCTGGAACTACACAGTGAGACTGTCTCAACAAAGCAAAGCAAGATAAATCCTAACACTCCAAATTAGACAGAGAAAAAATAATTTAAAAAGTTAGACTATTTAAATTTGTCTATAACTAATAATAGAAGCGTAAATAAATTCATTTACTGACCACACTGGTGAACATAAGTGATGCTGTGGGAAAAACAAAGGGGACTCTTGGTCCTGTGCATCCGTCATGGCTCTCAGTGAGGCAGATGTGGCATGTATTCTTAGAAAACATAAACTCAGTATCAAGTGTCAGCCACAAATAACATACTCATGAACAAAGTGAAAATACTCTCAGTAGGGCAGCCGGGGGGATGGATCAGTGGGCGCACTGAGCTCCAGGTTCCAAGAGGAACTGAAGAAGACTGCCAATGCGTGTCGGCCAAGGGACAAGGTCTGTGAGCTGGTTCAGGGCAGGGGCTCTCTTGTTGTTTCTGTTGCTGAGCTGCATTCGACTTTTTATACCACATGGAACTCAGGTGACCATGACTGTGTTGCAAGCCTCTACCCTATGTTTGTTACTTCGAGACGCGGTCTCTCTACATAGCCCTGGCTGTTCTGGCACTCACTATGTAGACCAGGTTGGCCTCCAACTCACAGAAGTCCAGCTGCCTCTGGAGGCTGGGATTAAAGACGCACTCCTCCACACCCAGCTGTGGCTGGTCTGCTGTACAATTATCCCTGTAAAGGTCACTGACGACCTCCACGTTGCTAAATTAAATGATCAGTTCTCGGGTTTCATCTTAATTATGCTATCCTGGAGAATTTGACAGGCTGTCCCTGCCTCTCCAGTAAATGGTGGGATTAAATTAGGGATGTGCTATCACACCTGGCTAACCCATTTATTTAGCATATATATTTTTATGGTGTTAGGGATCAAATCCAAAGCTCCCCATATGGTAACCAAATGCTCTAGCACTGAGCGGCTTTCCTTGCCTGACAGATTTTTCTATTGCTCTTAAACATGGTCCCCATTTGACTTTTAGAGTATTATTTTCTTTCTAGTTTTCCTACTTTATTGACTGTTTTTCATCTTCCAGCCTTAGCTGCATTTTAAATCTTGTTGCTCTCCTTCAGTGTGAGTAACAGAAATCTATCTGTAAAGATTTTCCAAGGTCCTGGAAATGCAAATCAAAACACGAGGAAGATGGCTCAGCAGGCACCTGATGCTCACCCTGATGCCCTGAGTTTGAACACACACAGTACTAGAGGGGCACTCCAGAGAAAGTGCTCTCTGACTTCCAAGCATGCACTGTGACACATGCCCCACCACATTCCCATGCACAAAGAATGAATATATGTCTACACACACACACACACACCCCATCACAATGAGATACCATTTCACACTAAGATGGCTTGGCCTACATGTGACAAATGCATGAATTGGAAGGTGGCAAAGGTCTGAGGGGCCAGGTCCCTTCTGCGTTGCTGATGTAAATGTAAGTACACAGCCACAGTGGAGACGGTTTGAAGGCTCCTCCAGAGGCTCTGCAGAGTTATTATCCCAGCCACAGAAAGAAAGGAGATGAAAAGAATCTCAAATGGGTGTCTGCACACTGACGTTCTAAGCAACACCAACAATGCTGTCACAGCTGAATACAAAAGAATCGCTCTTGCCTTCTTGCTCTCGCTCTGTCCTCTGTCCCACTCTCCCTCTCTCTGCCTTCCTGTCTCTACTAGCCTGATAACTCCCCTCCCCAGGCCCTGAATATACAAGAAGAAGGAGGAAGAGGAGGAGGAGGAGAAGTAGAGTCTACGTCCATTAGAGTGTTTTCCAGGCTGAGAAAGACAGGAAATGCTAAGACATTCTACACGACTTAGATGCTTGTGTGTGCAAGCATACGTGGTGGAAGGAAGGAAGGAAGGAAGGAGGGAGGGAGAGGATGGAGAGATAGGACCTAAGTTTGACTCCCAGCACCAAGGCAGCACACAACCGCCTGTAACTCCGTATCCAACGTCCTCTTTTGACTTTCACGGCTCCTGTACATAGGTAGCGCACATACATACACTCAAAATTTTACAAAGAAACATTAATTTTAAAAAATGAAAATAAGTATCTGGGCGTAGTTTAATTCTACCACTAGGAAGGCAGGTGGATCTCTGTGAGTTTGAAGCTAGGACAGCGAGAGCTACATAGTGAGACCCTGTCTCAAAAAACAAACACTCCCCCGACAACAAAAAAAGTAAAACAGTGGTTATACTAGGGACTGAGAGGGGAGGGGCACAAGTGATGATTTAGCAGGTTGGAGCGGGTTGGTGGTCCTAACCACCTAACGCTCGGCAGCGACACTAACCACACTCCATTAGGAACATATTTAATGTCACTGAACCATAACACATAAAGGTGCTTAAAATGGAAAAGTATATCTTTTTTGGGGGGTGGGGTTCCAGACAGGGTTTCTCTGTGTAGCCCTGGCTGTCCTGGAACTCACTCTGTAGACCAGGCTGGCCTCAAACTCAAAACTCTACCTCTGCTTCTCAAGTGCTGGGACTAAAGGCGTGCGCCACCACTGCCCAGCGTGTAAAAGTCTATCTTATATAAGGTTTATCACAATAAAAATAAAAGTTTAACGATTAAGGTTAGGTGCTAGAGAGCTTGGTTTGGTTAGGGGCTAAGGGTACCTCCTGCTCTTTCAGAGGACTAGAATCTGTTTCCAGCACCAGTATCAGGCAGCTCAACTGCCTGCAGCTCCAGCTCCAGGGGATCTGATGCCCCTTCTGGCCTCTATGGCACCTGCACACACATGACATGCTCACACACACACATACATTTAAAAAATATTTCTCTGGTTCTGTGAAATTCAACAACTCAAGCAAGCGATAGGATGAATACTTAAACACAATCCAAAGAAAGACACACTAATTTGATATTTGTGTGCTGAGAAATGATGGTAGAAAAACAAGATTTTTATTTTTTATAACTAAAGTGTTTCTAAAACAGAAAAGCCACTTCGTATGGATAGTAAGAACACTGCAATTCAGAAGAGAGCAGTCTGGGGTCTGAGTCAGGAAGATCCAGACAGCACTGGTCAGCCTTGTGTAGTGTGACAAGCAAACCATGTACCAAGGCTAAGGTGAACGTATTTGATACAACCATGGATGAGGTCTGCCAGAAACAGCCACATTCATGTGAATTTGAATTAATTTTTGGCATTTCTATGTTCAGAAACCTTTTATATTGCTAAATGTCTCTAAAACACACATTTACTTTCATAGTCCCAAAAGGAGGGGCTGTGACCCACTCGTCAGAAGTTGAGTTTGCCTCTGTACCTGGCTTCCTAGAACATTTTAAAGCCGTTTTTCATGGCTTCATCTTGTTCTTCCTTCAGGACTTTGTTCAAATGTCAATTCTGACATAAATCTCTCCTGACCCCACTATTTAAAAATCAGCCGTAGAGTGTTTGTCAAGTATGTACAAGGTTCTAGTTCAAAAACCAGCACCAACAAAAATAAATAATTAAAACAAAAGGAAATCACAGCACCAATTACCCTATAAATTTAGCACTTTGAAACTCTTTCCTACCTTATCTTTTCCCATAGTACTTACCATGATCTGATAACATATAAATTATTCATATTTTTTGTTTCCCTTTACTAAGATGAAAGCTTCAAAAGGGCAGACATTTCCACACCCACCCCTGGAGGGCGAGGGGATGGCTCAGCCTAAGAGCATTTGCTGTGAGAGAAACGGCTCCAGTGGAGATGCCTCAGAGAACAAGGAGATTGATGGAGGGAGACACCAGATGTCCTCTCCCCTTCCCTCTGCTAGGACCAGACACAACATATATTAGGCAACCGATGAATAGTTGTTGAATGCTGTTGGTACCTCCCCAGTAGCTGGGATCATGGGCCCTTTACCACAACTTCCACCGACCTTGAGAGTTCACAAGAAGCAAAGGCGGAACAAAGCAGCCACAGGAGGAGGCCGATCCATTAGGAGAGATTCTGACCCTCATCACATACACTAACGAGAAGTCCATTCGGATAAGCCTTGTATCTCCCAAGAACAAAACCCTTGCCCTTGAGGTCTGGACACTAAGGACCGCACTACACACTAAGGGGAAGTGAGTTGGCCCTGGTCATGCGGACTCTAACCTCAGCTACTGGGAAGGCTGAGGCAGACAAGCACAAGTTCGAGGCCTGCCTGGGTTACAGAGAGAGTTCAAAGGGAGCCTGGGCAATTTACTGAGACTATTAAAATAAAAAAGTATAAGCAAATCTGGGGACATAGCTCACAAGGTGACTGATCAGCACGCACAGTGCCCTTGGTTCAATGCTCAACACTGTGGAGGGAAAAAAGTGAGGGCTTTGTGTCTTTGCAGCAAATGCAGCAGGCTCAGCGAGAATCAATTATCAAGGGTAATGAAGAACACAAGCTCTAATGTCACATCCAGTTAGACGCTGAGCTAAGGGCCACTGATCGAGCATAATAAACAGGGCAGGAAATGTGAGCCTTATAATCAAGGAACAATCCAAATTTGGCCAAAGACTCTGGCAGGTGCTTTTGTTTTGGTCTGTAGAGACTTCTCTCACCAGTTCCAGCCTGAGGAGCGGTGGAGGAGCCTGCCTCTCTTTCATGCCTCATAACTTTCATAGATGTCTAACATAACAGGTAATTAACTGCCAAAAAGCTATTTCTTCTCCTCTCAGGGGAAACTGTTCACCAGTTATTTAGAAAACATTTCTCCTGTCATTTTCATAACAGAGAGGAACAAGGTTGGCACCTTGTGGCAACTACCACTGATTTAGAGCCAAAGAAAAACTTCTGCCCAACTCAGCAAGGCCCCACTTCGTCCTTGTGTTAAAATGATGAGTAACTCCTTAGTTACGTCACTTTTCCCAACAGATCCCAGTGACTGTACACACACACTGTAGTGTACGTGTACACTGCATGCACAGCTTGGTCTTCATGTGGGTCCCCCAACAACTGGAGCAGGAGCTGTCCCTGAGTCTGTTGTCTGCTCCTGGATCCCATTCTGCTAACTGGGAGAGGATGCACCTTGTCCTACAGCGACTTGATGAGCCAAGGTGGGGTGATACCCAGGGGTCTCGCCCTTCTCAAGGGAGAAGGGGAGGGAGGAATGGAGGAAGAGCTGTGTACAGGATAATACAGGAATCAGGCTCTGAAATCCAGTTAGCCTAAACTGACTCCACGACTGAGGTAAGGATGCACAGAAAGACAGGTGTCCGATGTAAAGATGGCAGCCACAGCACAGTGGCTACAAGCAAGATTGCTTGTCCGCTTGTTTTTGTTTTCTCTGTGTAGTCCTGGCTGTCGCGGAACACTCTCTATAGACCAGGCTGGCCTCAAACTCAGAGATCCACCTGCCTCTGCCTCCTAGTGCCGGGATGAAAGGCGTGCGTGCAGCTCCACCCAGAAAGATGTATTTTATACGTGTGTATGAAACTATTAAAGAGTAAGGAAGTAATAGTTTTAAAGTCGCTCTCATTTACATGTTCCTTCAAAGTGGCTGGCGATCCTAAACTTCTAGAGGCTAACACAGAAACAGCCCGAGCGACCCAGCAAAGCCAGGCACGGGACCCAGCGCCTGCAATCCCAACATTACAAAGTAGAAGCAGGAGGGTAAGAAGTTCAGGGTAGCACCGGCTAAACAGCAAGTCTGAGGCCAGCAGACCTACAGGAGGCCATCCCAGCCCCCACCCCGTCCCCACAATCAAACCAACCAACTGGCCTGACATCCTGAGGGATGGAACGTTGCCTTAGACTGTGTCTCAGTCTTCACCCCAGCGCTTGTTATTTGTCAGTTAACACTTAATTCTCGTCTCTTTTTGCTTCATTAGTACTTACTGAATATATGGTTATATAATAAAATATGAGGAAAAAATTGTCACTTAGGTAGCACAGAAGACTAGATGAAAAACCAAGATGTCTTGAACAGATTGCCAGAAAGTGAGGCCGCAAGTCCTAGGTCGAGCAGGTCGCATCTCCTAAGCCTTGGTTTGTTCAGGGTAAAATTAACTTGCCACATCAAACACTTGATTCTACTAACACCAGGCCTACTGTGCTTGTCCCTCCATTGTCCAATTCTGCCACAATTACCATGACCTTACCTCTTCACGTGTCCCTACCCTGGACTACAACAGTCTTTCCACCTTCAGAATCTCTCCAATCCATCTTTCACATTTCCACCAATGAAGTTTTCCTTGGGCAGGGTTCGTATCAAAGCACTCCTCCACAGTTCCCAGCTCGCTGGAGCAGCAGCCCTCCCCGTGCTCCTCCCCCTGGAGCACTGCTGCCATCTGACCGCAACCTGCTTTCCACTCCTGCCTGCGGCTGCTTCCTCTGTACTCACATGCTCTGTCCGACAGATGGGCTGCCGCGTTAGCCACAGACCTCGACTTCCTGCCCATGCCAACTTTGCTTTCATTATCTTCTCTCTTTGGAATGTGCTTTTCTACCAACTAAGGAAGACAATTTCAACAGCAAAATCTCAATCTTATCATCTTTTTTTGCCAACATTATTATAAGTTTTATGTTTCCTCAGCATTGAAAGTAGAGTAATGATACTTAGTTTAGAAGTTTTATTGTTGTTGATTTTTGTTTTATTTTATGTGTATACCTGGTTTGTCTGCAAGTACATCAGTGCACCACTGCATGCAGTGCCCACTGAGGCCAGATATTAGAGCCCCTGCAACAGGAGCTACAGACACTGTGTACTAACACTGTGGGTGCTGGGAACTACACTCAAGTCTTATGGAAGAGCAACCAGTGCTCTTAGCCACAGAGCCAATTCTCCAATATCTTCTTTTGTTTTTGACACAGGATCGTACTGGGTGGCACAGAACTTGCTTTACAGACCTGTATGGCCTTTAACTTACTGAGACCCACCTATTTTTAACTCTCAACTGCTGGGATTAAAAAGTGTGTGTTACTGAGCCGGGCGGTGGTGGCGCAAGCCTTTAATCCCAGCACTTGGGAGGCAGAGGCAGGCGGATTTCTGAGTTCGAGGCCAGCCTGGTCTACAGAGTGAGTGCCAGGACAGCCATGGCTACACAGAGAAACCCTGTCTCACAAAAGCATTACCATGCCTGTTCCAAATCGTCAAAGTGTTTAGAAGACAACAAACACACACATGAGTGTAGCACAGATTTAGTGATTGAGTGTGAGTGTTTACTATTCTTCTTCAAAGTGAATACAAAGATATGAAATCCCTTCTGACTAGAAAGTCCTGAAAGGTAGTCTCTCCTCCCCTCCCCCGCAGACTCTCAGGCCTCCCAATGCTGCCCAGGCTGGAACTTTGCAATCCCCTTGCCTCAGCCTGAGGAATGCTGGCATTATAGACATGTACCACCATGCCCAGCAACTTCGGCGTCTTTAACGTTATCTTGGATGAAGGCTATACTCAGTGGCACAGTGCTCACACAGCGTGCTTACTGGGTTTAAGACAACAACCACAGAAAACACAAAGCACACCTATCTTCACTTCTGATCCTTAACACACCTACAGAGTGGACTCTCAAATATCTGAGGGCAGAGCCTATGGCTGATTTCATCATTTCCTTAGTGTCTGCAACGGTGTCCGACTTATTCTAGGTGCCCAAGTACTTATTGATGGGTGAATAATTACATAAGTCAACATTTACTTACTCTCTCTCTCTTTCTTTCTTTCTTTCTTTCTTTCTTTCTTTCTTTCTTTCTTTCTTTCTTGGGTCTTAGCCCTCAAGGAATCTTAAAAATATTCTGAGGTGTATGTACAGTGAATTTTGCATTAGAATTAACAGACTGACAGGACAGTTTGACTTGTTTTCAAGGCTAGAAGTCAAATAATAAATACTAAATGAGGGCTCTGTCACCAGGTCATACCCTATTCCCTCACAGACTTTATTTTATTCATATATATTTATTCATATGTTGTATATATGAATTATTTTATATATATACACATACATAGATACACACACATTATGTATGTGCACCAGGCTGGTCTCCACCTCACGAGACCCCTTGCTGACTGCTGGGAGTAAAAGCATGCTAGCCTGTGCTCTGATGTTCTTAAAGAAGATGAAGAAGTCATACTCTTCTCTCCAACAGGACTACAACTCTACTCTTGGTGTCAGTTACTAGATGGGGGCCCTGGCAGAATCTTTCTCGCGTACTTCCTTGAAGACAGGATCCAGTCTGTTACAAAAGCCTTAACATCAAATAGACTAATGGTCAGAAAGCTGGCACAAGAGAAATGGATTCTGTTGGGAAGAAATAGAATAACCAATGACCTTGGAGATTTCAGGCAAATCTGAATTTCTTTTGGAAGGCAGGGATATAAATAGCACAAACAACACAGACCTGTAAAAACAAACTCAACTCCAGGGCTGCAAACTTGTTAGGTCTGGAGAACTGCTTACAACCACAGCTGCTAATGGTTATGGATTTGGCAATCAAAATATCTTTGTTAAAAAAAAAAAAAAAAGTTTTAACTGCCTCGCTATTGAGGTTACAAACCACAGCCGTGATGCATTGTTGCAGTCAACGTCCTCCCTGCAGCTCTAGAGGGCTTACATCTGCTGATGGAACAGCAGGGGTTCCTTCAGAGGGAATACAGGAGAAGCTCAGAAAAGATGGCTCTCATCTACCTATCTCCCTGTCAGCATGCAGCCCATTCTCTACGTCTTCTCTGTCTGGGCTCATCCCCTGAAATTAGTGAGAGGAGGGTTGATGGTCTAGTGGATTTTTTTGTTTTGTTTTTTTTTTTTTGTTTTTATTTCTGGCACAAATTAGAACATGCTGGCTAAACTGTCTTTAAAAGATAAAAGACAAGTTCTTAAGCCTGTTTAGCACATACCTTTTTAGACGACACTTACAATGTAATGCACTTGATTTTCTTTTTTTTCTTTTTTCTTTTTTTTTGGGGGGGCTGGTGGTTACAAGACAGGGTTTCTCTGTGTACCCCTGGCTGTCCTGGAACTCCATCTGTAGAAGAGGCTGGCCTCAAACTCAGAGATCTACCTGTCTCTGCTTCCCACGTGCTGGGAGTAAAAGTGCGTACCACCACTGCATGGTGATTATTATGACTATGAAATAAATCTTTCTATTCTTACTCTTTTAAATTTTTATTTTATTTAGGTATTTCATGTGCTATGAGTGCTCTGCACTGTATGCTGCACGCCAGCAGAGGGCGCCAGATCCCACTATAGATGGTTGTGAGCCACCTTGTGGTTGCTGGGGATGGACTCAGGACCTCTGGAAGAGCAGTCAGTGCTCTTAACTCCTGAGCCATCTCTCCAGCCCTCTGTTCTTATTCTATTAAGAGAAC
Organism: Arvicanthis niloticus; assembly: GCF_011762505.2. NCBI lineage: Eukaryota > Metazoa > Chordata > Mammalia > Rodentia > Muridae > Arvicanthis > Arvicanthis niloticus. The sequence goes on from NC_133434.1 coordinate 38,228,905, forward strand.
TAAATGGTCAATCTAGTATATTTTAATTTATTAAAGGCAGGGCAAAAATGTGAAGTCAGAAATAAATTACCCAGTTTCTTTAGGGAAGGAAAATGTTGGCAACAGAATGTGGAAGAATGTGGCCCAAATCACATAGGAAGTTGGTGTCAGAGGGAAGAAAGGTTGGTAGCTCCACAGTTTCCAAGGAAAATGGACGTCAGCTGGTCGATGAGAACAGATGCTGAGATGCTGAGGACACAGGGCAGAAAAGGTTTTCTGGATGGTTCTTTCTCAATAAACTGACCTTACAGAGGATGCAGGAAAGCCTGGCATGTGCATTCTAAGTTGTGCATGCCAGGACTGCAGCTCTGCTGTAAACAGGCAACGGACATGTGTAGAAAGGGAGAGAGAGTTAAGTGACTCTGGTGGAACATTTGCCCACAGCCCTGGGTTTGATTGCTAATACTACTTCAGGGAGAAAATGTTTAGGAACACTGTACCCTACTCTCTATTTCTCAGAGAGTCTTAATTGATACTTGCATATTAAAGGCTCTGAGAAACTCTATGGTAAACAAATCTGTTTAATCCAAAGATGTTTCCCAGATGTGCACTAATTTTAGGGAACATCTACATGAAATACTTTGTGAAATCCTAGGATAGGAAGATTCCCCCAAAATTCCAAGAATTAGGCTAAGAGTGGTAGAGCACTTGCCTAGAATGAGCAAGGCCCTGGGTTTAATTCACAGTACCACATAGTGAGAATTTTGATTTCTTTAAAAAAAAGAATGTCTTCATTTTAATCCCAGGTGTGGGACACGGAGCTGCTTCAGTCCGTCCACACTAGCTGACGATGTGTTGTATCATGCTCTAGCAGGGGTGTGATTTCACCAGCTGCAGACAGTTTCTGCAATTGTGTGATATTTCTGGGAACTTTACAGAGGGTATATAACTGCTAGGGCCCCCAAGAGGCGTGGTGGGTTGTTGGTTGGTCTTTGTGTGTTAAATATTCATGTGCAAAGAAGAAACAACAAGAAGGAATTAGATATTCTGACAAGCAGAGATCAAACTTGCCCCTAGGAACTAAATGTCTCTAATCAGCAGGAAGTTGTCAACCTTCGATTTTATTCAAGGGTCCTTTCCTCTCTATTCTTTTTTCTCTTATCTAGTGTTAGGTGGTTAAAAGGGTGGAAGAAAAGGGGTGGAGAAGAAAAAAGAACCCACAGAGTAGGAAAAGACTGGCTACAGTACCATAAACCAAACACTGAGATGCTCAATAGTACAGTGATTGCTGCTAAAACATGAGGACCTGAGTTTGAAGCCCTAAAATTCACGTAAATACAAATACAGAAGCACCTGTGATCCCAGATCTTCTATGGGGGTTGCAGTGAGTGGAACAAAAGACAGCTACCATTTTTAAAAGTGACAAGATATGAGCTGTTAAGATGCCTCCAAGGTTGAAAGCACCCTTCCAGAGGTCCTGAGTTTAATTTCTAGCAACTACATGGTGGCTCACCAACATGTATAGTAAGATATGGTGCCCTCTATTGGTATGCAGCAGATGTGCAGACAGAACATTGTACTAAATAAATAAATAAATAAATCTTTAAAAAAAGAAAAGTAACAAGATCCACTGGAATGGAGAGATGGCTCAGTGGCTAAGAGAGCTTCCTGCTCTTCCAGAGGATCAAAGTCTGTCTCCTGCTACTCAGGTAGCTCACAACTGCCTATAACTTAACTCCTAGAAACCCTGACACCTCCAGCTTCATAACTCATGGGTACATGCTACTATGTACACACTTATATATACATAATTGAAAAATATTAAGCCAGGGATTAGTGGTGCATGCTTTTAATCCAAGCCCTGAGGAAAAGGCAGAGAGAGTCAAATGAATACCTGTCAGTTCAAAGCTACAGAGAGTTCCAGACCAGCCAGAGGTACATAGTGAAGCCCTGTTTCAAATAAACACAAGTAAGATTAGTCTAATATCTATTCTGGACATACTCATGTGATACTCTCAAACACAAATAACAATGAAAAGACAAGTTTCTCAATGCTGTCCTCAACAACCTCAACAGAGCAAATCCAAATGCTGACCCGAAGGGACGGTATCCTTGAAAAGACAAGAGTTGTTAATTAGATTTCTAATGAGAGCAACTCTCCTCATACCCCTTAATGCTATATTAAGTATAGTTTTCAGGCCGGGCGGTGGTGGCGCACGCCTTTAGTCCCAGCACTTGGGAGGCAGAGGCCGGCGGATTTCTGAGGTCGAGGCCAGCCTGGTCTACAGAGTGAGTTCCAGGACAGCCAGGGCTACACAGAGAAACCCTGTCTGGAAACAACAAAAAACAAAAAAGAATATAGTTTTCAATGTTATGGTTTGAATTTTAAAAATATCCCTATTGGCTCATGTGCTTGGCCATGTGGTCCCAGCTACTGCTGGGAGGTTGTTGGGGGATGGATGGTGAATAGGGATCACTGAAGGTGGGCCTCCGAAGATCATGGCTCTAACTGTGCTTATTCTTTTTCTGCCTCATGATCTGCTGTGGGAAGCAACAGGTTCAAGTTCCCGCCGCCAAGAACTGGACATTACCTGCCATGCCTTTCCCACAGTGTCCTCTGAAACCATGATCCCAAATTAATCTTCTATCCCTTAAGGTAGCTTCCGTCAGGTATTGTAGCATAGCAAAGAGAAAGGAGCTAGTGTATTTATTTTCCTGGCAGAAAGGAGGAGCATAACAGTTAAACACACTGAGGGTAGAAAGGAAGCCGACTCGGCCCAGAGCAGGGAGATGAAAGGCTCTGCCCTCCCAGGGCTTTGTCTAGGAATAGATTACAGAGTAAGCATAGAACAAAAGACCAGGAGCCAACTAGCCCACTGGAATGCATGCCCCAGACAGAGAAGGAACCAGAAGAGACTGAGGAGGCAACACTGGGAAAAATCACTGACAGTGCTGGATGCTGGTGCATGGCCATATAACTGCAGCTGGGAGGCTGAGGCAGGAGGATCAGATCATCTACAGCTAGGGGTAGACTTTGAGGCCAGCCTATGCTACGAGAGACCCAGTTAAACAAACATGAATGACGGAACAGCATTTGGTAGCACATACTTGGTAATCCCAGTATATGTGACCCTGTCTTGAGAAGAGGAAAAAAAGAAGAAAAACCAAGTAAAATGAAAAAATAGGCCAGGTATGGTGGTAGCCATTTATAATCCCAGCACCTGGGATTTGGATTCCCGGATCTGACGCTGTCTTCTGCCTTCTGTGCTTACTTCCTGTATGTGGTGCACACAGGCAGGGAACACTCATACACATAAAAATAAAAAGAAATAAAATACCCACCTCTAAAAAAACAATCCTAGGCTTGTAAGGTTAAAACAGGAAGACTGCAAGTTCAAGACCACCCTGGGCTATACAGAAACACCTGTATGAAAAATCAAACCCAAAGGCAAAATCAAATGAAACCAAAAACAAACTGATAAAAATATTTAAAAATCTAGGAAGATAAGAACTGTTGGTTAAAATCTGTAAGGGAACCATTGAGGGGGTTGGGAAGCTAAAAACAGTAAATTAAACCATTCAGGAACTGGGCATAATGGCACGACTTTAATCTCAGCACTAGGGAGGCAGAACCAGGTCGATCTCTATGAGTTCAAGGCTGGCTGGGTCTACATAGTGAGTTTCAGGACAGCCAGAGCTACATATTAAGATCTTGTCTTGTAGAAAGAAAGGAAGGAAGGAAGGAAGGAAGGAAGGAAGGAAGGAAGGAAGGAAGGAAGGAAGGAAGGAAGGAAGAGAAAAAACGAGATATTTAGGAGGCTGGGTAGCTCAGAGTTGGAATATTTGACTAGATTGCATGAAGCCCTGGGTTTATCCAGCACAATAAGAAGAAAAAAAAGTCTGGAAAAATAAATTTACTGAGCAAAATTAAATTGCAGTCCATTTTTATGAACAGTAGTAGAAGCCCTAATGCTCAAAGAAAAGGACAACAATACTGTCCGTAAGATTTTTCTCTGCTTCAAGGATGATGGATCTGGCTGTTCTGAACCCAAACACACTCTGCATTTGAGGCACTTGCTACTGAAATTAAAGTTCTTTGGTGCCCTCTACTGTTCAAAAGTATGTTGTGAGTCATGTCAATTTAATGTTTAGAGATTTTAAAAAAATACATATATATGTTCATTTATACACACATACCTCCCAACGTGGCACAGGTCAAACTAAGTTTAAACGCACTGTCTATCAAGTTCAATGGTCTGGAAGAAATGCTTCAGAATAAGCAAAGACAGAGTATCCATGCCCACTATCTAATCAAAACAGTATTTTTGTGTCTTTTCATTTTAAAAAGGCAAACATACTTGTTTTTGCTTGTTTTGTTTTTTGAGAAAGAACCTCACTATGCAGCCCTGGCTGGTCTGGAGCTTTCTATGTAGAACAGGCTGGCCTCTAACAGACAGAGACCTGCCTGCCTCTGCCTCCAGGTATCAAGTTGATGAAGACCTTACACTCCTTTCCTGGACTCTGATAGCAGCTTTTCCCCCGAGAAATGGATGTGTGTGGCTGCTCTATACTGGAAGCCAAGCCATCGCTAAGTACTTCTGTTTTGGACCTAATCCTATTCTTCCTCCATTGACCATTTGTTCAAATATTCCCCTGGAGCAGGAGTAGTGGTTGCATGCCTGAGATCTCAGCACTCAAGAGGCAGAGGCAGGAGGATAACCAAGAATTCAAGGGCTGCACACAAGTCCCAGCTCAGCCTGGAACACGGCTGAAACCGAAACACTGTCCCCTGGAAGGCAGAGGAGGCAGGACTGTGAATTTGAAGCCACACTGGGAGGGGATGTGTGTCAGTCCTTTCTTCTCATGTTTAAATTACTAGCACCTTACTGCCTTCAGTCTGTTATGAGGATCTAGAGCCTGTTAAAACAAAAAGCAAGCATCTGCCTATAAGAACAACTCAACACTCACCTGCTCCTGAAATTGTTTCTGGGACAAGCAATCAATAAGGTCCACACAGCCCAGAAGACAACCTGATGGGTAGTCATTTGGAAACTCCACATCTGAATAGAAAACAAGAAAGGATTGGGTAAATTCCTCCTTGTGATCCTGAAACTCAGAAATCTTTCGATTCTGAACATGTAACATTTCCCATCATCTATTTGTAGAAGCAAGGAAAACAGGGAAGGCTTTATATGATACAACTGCTTGTATTTTAGTGAGAACATAACCAGTGAGTAGCTTAGTTTAAGATCCACATGCTGAACTTGGGGCAGCTTTTACTCTAGAAACCCTCCATTTACCTTCAAGGTTCAACAAGTCTACAAGTTAATTCCAAACAAATCAATTTTAATGTACTCACAACTGGATCAGATTAGAGGTTGGTGGTTGGCTTTAACTCTCAACTCAACACAACATACAGTCATGGAGGAAGGGTCTCAATGAGAAGAAGACCATCAGCATTAGGCTGCCTGTGGGGATGTGTGTGGTTCATAAATTAATTGATGTAGGAGCCCCAGTACTGCAAGCAGCTCTGTTCTACAGAGTCCTGAGGGGTGTGAGAGTGGAGAGATGAGCTGAGGGACAGGCAGTGCAGCACGTGGCTGTCAGGAGCACTTGCTTCAAGCTCCTGCCACTGTGACTTCCCTGAAATGATGGACTGAAACCTGAATTGTGAGCTAAAGCAAACTCTCTCTCCTCTAAGTTGAGTTAGGTTAGGAAATTTTATCACAGCCAAAGAAATAAAACTAGAAGAAGAGATAGTATTTTAGGAAAAATAATTAAAATTTACAAAATTCAAAGATTAATTGGTTGATTTTTGGTTTGAGAAATACTTTTCATTTTCTAATTTCTCATTTAATTATTTGTTAACACAGGGTCTCACTATGTAGTAAAGGCTAGCCTGGAACTCATGAGGATCAGGTGCACCTCAAACTCAGCAACGTCTACCTGCTTTAATCTCCCAAGTGCTGGGATTAAAGGTATGTCCCGCCACACTCCACACTGCATTTTTAGTGAAACTAATGCTTTTGAATAGCTGTCTGCGATCTGTTACAAAGCTGAGTGTGGAGGCTCATCCCTTTATCCGATCACTTGGAAGGCTGAAGTGGAAAAACTTGCCTTGAGTTTGAGGTTAGCCTCAACTACACAGTGAGTTCCAGGGCAGCTGGGCTATACTGAGAGACCCTGTCTCAAACTGAAACTAATAAACAAATGTGAGGTTTAAAAGTCTATTTAACACGAGAAAATAAAAATCAAAAGAACGAAATAGAAGAAGTGAGCATTAAGGGCTCCTCGTCACAGATCGAGACTGAAAATCAAGAACATTGTGGCTGTTACCTTTCCCACGAAGAAGACGATAGGTGGCCTGGAGCTCTGACACTTCTTGAGGGGAAGGTTTTTTGCCCGTGGCTGCTATCCAGAGTCTTCCTCTGTGCGGAGTATACCAGGATCTGCCCTCCACCCTTAAACAAATACAAATTCAATGGGAAAAATCAGATTCTAGTTTCCTTGAGATCTCATAATACACAGCAAATCCTACAGCAAATTATACAACTGGATCAAGAGACCTAAAGACCCCTCAGTGATGCCCTTCCCTCAGTTGATCTGAACCCTGTTGCTACCTTTCCTGTCATCACCATCACCGGTCACTTTCCTCAACTCCTACTAGTCACCTGATCTCTGTAACTCAGATGGGGAACTGTCTGTCACTTGTCTTGGGATTTCTATAATTTACATTTATAATTAAGTTGTTACACTTATTTGTAGGAAGGGCACATATGAAACATGGCATTTCTATGGAGAAGATAACTGGCAGGAGGTGGTTATGTTGTCAGGGGCCAGGTGTGGTGGCAGGCACCATTAACCCCAGCACTTGACAGAAGCAGGTGATTGATTACCTGTGAGTTTGAGGTCAGCCTAGTCTACATAGCAAGTTCCAAGCCAGGCAGGGATATCTAATGAAACCCTAGATCGCCGGGCGGTGGTGGCGCACGCCTTTAATCCCAGCACTTGGGAGGCAGAGGCAGGCGGATTTCTGAGTTCAAGGCCAGCCTGGTCTACAGAGTGAGTTCCAGGACAGCCAGGGCTACACAGAGAAACCCTGTCTCGAAAAACCAAAAAAAAAAAAAAAAAAAAAGAAACCCTAGATCCTACATGTATGTCTGTATGCATGTGTGTGTCACGCTACATATGTTCTCAGAGCCCAAAAGAAGGTCAAGAGTCAACAGAGGGTTCTGAGTCATTTGTTCTTGGGTCATCTGGAAGTACAGAAAGGATCTTAGCCACTCTTCTATTTCCTTTTTGTACATACATTTACTTACTTAAGTGAGTATGTGTATGCATACATATGGAAAGTCAGAGGACAATTCTGGGTAGTTGGTTCTCCTACCATGTGTGCTCTGGGGATCAAACTCAGTTTGTTAGTCTTGGTAACAAGTTCCTTTACCCCCATCTCATTCTTATAACAGGACACAGGACTGTGGATTTTTCAAATTGTTAGTTTTCCAATATAGGTGACTTAACAGAGTATCAGATACACGTGAGTAACCGGTATGGGGAATGAACAAATGCATGGTTCCCTGTGGACAAATAACTTGGAAGACTTGCTGAGAAAACGGTTCCACAGGTGTGCGAGCACTACCCCCTGACTCCTGTAGGGCTGACGACCATGTGATAGACGCTTCTCATCCTGTTCTTTTCAGTGAAAGAAGACGAGTAACACGGAGCCTAAGGAGGACAGACAGAAAGCGGTCTGACTCCCGAAGTCAAGGAGAGCGCGCTGCCTCATCTCCTGCCTTGGAAAGAGAAAGCAAATGTGACGGGAGTGAGAGCAGACACGAGGGCTCAGCTGTCCCGGAAGAGAAGCAGAGTCCTGTCCCTCTGTTCTAACCTCACTGCACACACAGGCTGTGAAGCCACAGAGCCCGAGCACGGAAGCCGGAAGCCGGAGCTCTCGGGGTGGGGGCGGGCGTGGGGACGGGGATGTATGGCTGAGGCGCCTTAGTAAACGGAGGGAGAAAATGCAGGTGACTGTAAATGTCGAGAAAGGAGCGAAGCCAAGCTGCCCAGTGCAGGAGCACTTTGAAAACATGACGTCTAGCTTTGTCATTCCGAGCGGTCTAGCTTACCTTTGCCTGCCTCAGTGTCTGCATTTGTCAACTGTAAAGTGCTAGCCTGGGCTATACAGCTACTCCTTTAGAAACTAAAATCCTGTCTCATATATGTTTTAGGATACACACACAGAGCCAGGCATATCAAATCATATCAAATCATATCAAATCATATCAAAAGGTAAAAGGGATGGAAAAACGAGCATCTGATGTAATGATGAGTAAAATGAAAAACCCAAACAAAAATATATAATATGATCTCAGTATGTAACTATTCACATAGGAGAACCAACAGAAAGAAACATTCCAGGTCAGGCATGGTGGCACACGCCTGTAATCCCAGCACTCAGGAGGCAGAGGCAGGAAGATCTCTGTGAATTCAAGTTTGAGCCCAGTCTGGTCTACACAGTAGTGAGTTCCAGACAAACTGTGTGAGGAAGAAGAGGAGGAGGAAAGAAACAAAGAAACAAACATTCCAAAGTACTAACAGCAACTAATAGCTAATATCTGTTTCTAGGGAGAGTATATATAATCTTTTTCTAGCTATTATTTTTCATTTTACAATCTTTAAAAAAAAGACTTTATTTATTTTATGTATATGAGTACATTGTAGCTGTCTTCAGACACACCAGAAGAGGGCATTGGATCCCATTACAGATGGTTGTGAGCCACCATGTGGTTGCTGGGAATTGAACTTAGGACCTCTGGAAAAGCAGTCAGTGCTCTTAACCACTGAGCCATCTCTCCAGCCCTCAGTTTACAATCTTATATTTCCATGTATACAAGTGAAGAAAAGGGGAATTTAAAATATAAATTAAGGGGCTGGGTTAGGGTTAGGATTAAAGGCAGTGGTGGCGCATGCCTTTAATGTTCCAGGACAGCCAGGGCTACACAGAGAAACCCTGTCTCGAAAAAACAAAAACAAAACAAAACAAAAACAAGAACAACAACAAAAAAGGTAAAAATAAAATATAAATTAAGAAGAAACACAATAAACCTTGGACTGGAGTTTGGTGGTACATGCTTAGAATGCCGCTTTCAAGAAGGCGAAGGAGGATTTTGGCAAGTTTGAGGTTAGTCTGAGCTACCTCCTCAAAGACTAGCTGGGCTGGGAATGTACTCAGTGGTACAGTGTTTATCTAGCACAGACAAGCTCTTGAGTTTGATCCCTAGCACTGGAAAACAAAGCAAAACAAAACCAACATCAACAGATGCCCCTGGGTGCAGGGCAGTAGTAGAAGACTTCCAGTGTAAGTGAGGCTGAGTTCACCAAACAAAAGTTCACATTACAAATCAGATCAAAGTATGAAGATTGAAGTATGAACAACATATTAAAGATAAACAAAGTCAAGAGTTTTTCCAAATGACTTTCTTCCAAAGATGAAAAACACTTGTCCTCTAGCTTTATAAGGTCTTTCCCTCTTTCTCTTCTGCAGTACTAAGGTTCAATCCAGGGCCTTCTGGACACTGGGCAAGCATCCTACTACCGAGCTATACCACAACCCTTGATTTCAGTATTCATTCTGAGGAGGAATCTCACTGAGTTGCCCTCCTCAACTCATCATTCCTCTGACAGACTCCTGAGCAGCAGAGATTGGACATGTGTCATCATTAGGCACGTTAGGAATCCCCTAATAACTGGAATCATGGCCATCACGTGGGTGCTGGGAACCAAATCTAGGTGCTCTACAAGATTAAGAACTGTTCTTAACTGCTGATCCATCTCTCTAGCCCCAAGTGAGTTTTTAAATACATGTGTGTGTTTTAATTGTATTTTCCTACTGTGTTCCTGTGTGTGTGGTGTGTGTGATGAGTATGTGAGCGTCAGCACAGCCACGGCACAGGTGTGAAGGTTGAAGGAGCTGGTTCTCTCCTTCATGTGCTCAGGCCATCATGGCGCTGAGCCATCTTTATAGCTCTCTTCTCTTTTCTTTGTTGAGATAAATTTTCCTAATGTATATTAGGCTGGATGACAATTCACAATCCTCCTGCCTCTGCCTGCCAACAGCTTTGATTACAGGTTTGCACCACCACATTTGTCCTTGTTTAAAATTAAATGCACTGAACAATATCACAAGTTACCAGTAGACTGGTACAAGTGAACAGCAATCCATAATTCGAAATCAAATGTACATCCCTCTCAGACGCTGACTTCAATTCTTACCTTTTAATCCCTCTGACAAGCAGAGAAGCCCAGGGCTGATGCATAGACAGGCACCAGCCACCATCAAAGCCTTCCTGGAATTCCTGGTCCTGGATTCGCAGCTGGTGCTGATGTAAACTGAGATCCAGTCTTGGTCCTGCTGAGAGTGAAGTCTTCTTCTGTGGGGCTGAGCCCATGCTGTCGACCCACTACACAGGAAAAAGCACAACAGACAGAAACAGAGGTTTTCGAACCTAGAGAAAGTAAGCCACAGTGATTAATGCCAGTCAAAAGAATTTTTTTTTTTTTGAGAAAAGGTTTCATGTAACCCAGGATTGCCTTGAACTTGGTTTGTGGCAGAGAATGACCCTGAATTCCTGATTGTCTTGCTGCTACCTCCCAAATGATGGGATTACAGGTTTGTACCAATGCTTAGCGAGTTTTGTTTGATTGTCTATTTGGTTTTTTTTTTTTTTTGTTTTGTTTTGTTTTGTTTTAAAGACGATTTCTCTGTATAGCTCTGACAGTCCTGGAACTCTCTCTATAGACCAGCACAGCTTCAAACTCAGAGCTCCTCCTCCGCCTCTGTCTCTCAGATGCTTGACTGGCATGTTGAGAGGAAATTGGTATCTAAGGCCTATGAGACAGACACACTTGTAAGAACTATTTGGGGTCAAAAATGTCTCATCAGTTAGAGAAAACATTCACTAACCTGAGGAGGGGTCTGGTACATGTTAGGGTTTACCAGAACTCCCAAAGGCTCTTCAGAAGATCTATCCAACGTGACCAGTGACTGGTTCAAAGTTCCATTGGCAATGGCTTGTACCGTCTCATCTAGTCTGTGGAAACAAGCGAAGGGGAGGCAAGAACTGGTAACTTCTACACACAGAGTGTCCAGACTTAGCACGCGAAATCTTTTAGTTGTAATAAAAATTGCAATTGAAAGTTTTATTTGTAGACATGGACAACCTTTTCTGCTCCCAACACCACCTTCTTTTTCTTTGTACCAAGAACACTAAGGAAAACAGAACCGACACATTATCCATTCATCTCTTTAACAAGATCGATAACAATGCCAAGATTAGAAAAGACAACTAGCAATGGACTGACCCAGAGAAGATGATGCACAGCAACTCATGTACAAAAGGGATCATGGTCATCTGCCTTCTACAGAGTCCCCTTCCCACACATGCTAATCTGAACTCTTGCTTCAAGATGCAAAAGGCTCTGTTTCTGGTTTTGTGTGTTCTGTTAAATTTATGTATAGCCAGGTGTGGTGGCTTATGCCTTTATTCCCAGCCCTTAGACAGAGGTAGCTGGATCTGTCAAGTCTGAGACCAGCCTAGCTACATATCAAGTTCCATGCATGTCAGCCAGGACTGCCAGAGAGACAAACAAGTAAAAAATCCCCAAAACGATGCATAATTTTGTGTGCATGTATGTGGATATGTGTATGTGAATTCCATGTGAAACCAAAGGCACTGGATTCCTTGGTGTTCCAAGTGGTTGTGAGCTACCTGGAGAGAGTGCTGAGAGCTGAACTTGGGTCTTCTGCAAGAACAGCACAGGCTCTTACCCACTGAGACATTTCTAGTTCCAACGCTCACAAGTTTTAAAGAGCCCCTTTTCTTGTCCAACACAAAAGTGCTTACTTCTTTTCTAAAGTTTTACAGTATCAACTGTGTGAATAATCACCACACACACACACACACACACACACACACACACACACGGCCAGGGACAGAGGGGCAGAGACAGACAGAGACCCTGAAACAGAGACTGTGTGTGGAATCCTCTGGCTCTTAGGACATCATACCCTTTCCAGGTATAGTGACTTAACTCCTTCAGTCCAGGTGCTATGGAGGTGGAGGAGAAAGATCTGTGAGTCTGAACCTGCCTGTTCTACACAGCGGGCTCCAGGTCAGCAGGGCCACACAGTGAGACCTTGTCTCAAAACAAAACAACCAAAATGACATCATACTTTTGCAGGTCAGTGACTCTGTGAACAATGTGGCTGCCTACAGACCATAAGAGGTCACAGCTAGAAAAGAACAATAACCTGCAGGCCGGCCTCAACCTCAAAACATCTGCCTGCCTCTGCCTCTGCCTCCACAGTGCAGTGATGAAATGTGTGTGACACCACACCTGGCCCAGACACGGGGTTTTTATGTGGAGAAGACATGGCTTTCTGTTGAGAAGCTCTGAAGTTAGGCACAGTGGTGCATATCTGTAATTCCAGGACTCAGCAGGCTGAGGCAGGATAATTCTGAGTTTATGGTCAGCTTGAAATACAAAGCAAGAACCAGTGTCAAAAAGCAAACTGAACAAAACGACATTTGAATCTAACTGGCAGGTTTAACCGTTGTACATATGTGGTGCCATGCATGAAGAGATCCAGCAGTTATTATGGGATAGACACAATCCAATGCATGTCATGATTGCATATTCTCATGCATTATGTGGGGTAAGGAAAAAATAAACACTTGAAAGGTAAAGATTTTCAAATGGAAAGGAGAAAAAATCAGAGGCAGAAACAGACAAACAAAAAAAGAAGTGATGTTTGAATGAGAATGTCCCCAGAGTAACATCCCTGCCGAGGCTACAGAGTAACATTCCAGCCGAGGCTACAGAGTAACGTCCCAGCAGAGGCTACAGAGTAACATCCCTGCCGGGGCTACAGAGTAACATCCCAGCCGAGGCTACAGAGTAACATCCCTGCCGGGGCTACAGAGTAACATCCCAGCTGAGGCTACAGAGTAACATCCCTGCCGGGGCTACAGAGTAACATCCCAGCTGAGGCTACAGAGTAACATCCCAGCCGAAGCTACAGAGTAATGTCCCAGCCGAGGCTACAGAGTAACATCCCAGCCAGGCTGGGTTACACTGCCAAACCCGGTCTCAGACAACAGCAGGACTAACAGATGGCACCAAGGGGAAGAGCTCGTTCTGTTTTCACACATGACCTGGCCTAGTTCCCAGCACCTAATGGAGGTGACAAATGTTAACTCCAGCTGTAGGGAAGCAATGTCCTGGCCTCTGCAGACAACAAGTTCACATGTGTTGCATGTACATGCATGAAGAAATTTAAAAATAATAAATCTTTTTTAAAAGTACAAAACTTGGAAGGATGAAGGGATCTTTCTATCCTTTTCTCTTTTTAAATTATGTATTTATTTTATGTATATGAGTACACTGTAGCTGTCTCTTCAGAAAACCCCCGAAGAGGGCATCAGATCCCATTACAGATGGTTGTGAGCCACCGTGTAGTGCTGGGAATCGAACTCAGAACTTTTGGAAGAGCAGCCAGAGCTCTTAATGGTTGAACCATCTCTTTAGCCTCAGAGAGATTTCTTAAAAAGAGTTGGAGAATGACATTATTTAAATAACCTTCAAAACCAATAATTACACTATCTTAATACCATATTCCAAAATAAAGAAATTCATTTTTCTAATGTATTAATTTCAAAACTCAAAGAGAAAAAAAGAGCAAATTATTGTATTTCATCACGACTGAGTATTTTTAATTTTTTCTTTTTTTGATTTTTGATTTTTTTAATTTTTAAAAAATGATTTTTATTTCATGTGAATTGGTGTTTTGCATATATATATACACACACACACACACACACACACACACACACACACACTCACACATGTCTGTATGAGGGTGTCAGAGCCTTTGCAGTTGATATGGGTGCTGAAGATTGAATCCAGGTCCTCTGGAAGAACAGCCAGTGCTCTTAACCACTGACCCATCTCTCCAGCCCCTATTTTGGTGTCTCTCTGTGTGTGTGTGTGCACGCGCCACTGTGTGAGAGTGTGGACATGTGTGTGTCATGGCAGACATGTCAGAGTGCAGAGGATAATTTTTGGGACTCAGTTCCTCCTTTCACTGTTGGTTCTGGGTTTTGGAGACTGAACTCAGGACCAAAGTTACATATGCTTCTGAGCCACCATGTGGTTCCTGGTAAATGAACCCAGGTTCTCTGGAAGAGCACCCAGTGCTCTTAACCACTGAGCCATCTCTCCAGCCCTGTTTTGTTTTTTTGTTTTTGGTTTTTTTTTTTTTTTTTTTTTGGTGATTTGGTTTGGTTTTTCAAGACAGAGTTTCTCTGTGTAGCCCTGGTTGTCCTGGAACTTGCTCTGGAGACCAGGCTGGCCTGGAACTCACAGGGATCGGGATCTGCACGCTAGGATTGAAGGCATGTGCCATCACCACCTGGCCCTGAGTTCCTTTTTTTTTGTGTGACGAGGCTTTGCTATAAACCCCAAGCTGGTCTGGAGAAATCCTCCTATTAGGCCTTCTGAGTGCTGAGATTACAGGAATTACAGTACTGCCATCCCACCAAATCCACTGATTTAGTCTAGCCTACTATTACAGTGTAGTTTGGGAGAGATCTAACTGACAGTTTTTCCAAAGTGGTGTTAATCATCTCAACATAGTGTAATAAATCCTTTCCTTACAGCTTAAAGAGTCAGCTTCACTTTTGATTATTATTATTACTTCTCTGTGTGTGCATAGCTAAGGACTGAATTACAGATATGAGGTAAGTGACCACCACTGAGCCACACACACACTCATTCATGTGAGGTAAGTGACCACCACTGAGCCGCACACACACGTGTGTGCATACACAGAGACGCACGTGCACGTGAAGGCTGGGGGTCAATGTACAGTCTTGTCCTCAAATCCTTGCCTCCTTATTTTTAAGGCAGGATCTCGCACTGAACCTGGAGGCTGCCTTTCTGATTAGGCTGGCTGGGTGCAGGCTTGGGGTGGCCCACCTGCCTGCACAGCTCTGATGACAGGAGTGCTGCCATGTCCAGTTGTTTGTTTGTTTTTAATGCAGGTTCTAAAGAGCAAACTCGGATCTTTTTCTTTGCAGACCAAGCACTGCCAACTCAGCATCATGTCCTCAGGCCTCGAAGATTTATTTTCTTGCCTAAGTTGTACCCTTCTTGGGGATGCTGTTGTTTTATCAAAGAGAGTAACAAATAGCCCAGGCTAGCCTCAAATTCACTACTTAACCTTGAAGTCTTGATCATCCCTCATCTCCTCAGAGTTCCAGGATTATGTGCGCACCACTGCGCCTGGTCTCATGCTTCACTTCCAAAATCCTCAGCTACTCTTATGTATTTTATGTTCTAAAGTAACAGTTATTATTTTATACTTTGCTTCTATTTTTTTGAGGTACTGGGGATCAAACCCTGGGGCTCAAAGATACTAGGCATGTCCTATACTGCTTTGCTACAATCCCAGCCGTAAATCTACTTTTATCAATCTACTTTTGGGGTGCTAGGAATTATTATTTTTGTTTTTTGTGAAACAGGGTCTTGCTATAAAGCCCAGATTGACCTGAAACTCATCATGTAGTCCAAGCGACCATCACACTGTGTATCCTGTGCCATGACACAAACACATGCTACCATGAAGAACTGCATCATTATAAAATGACCGTGTGTCTGTATGTGGCACCTGGGTCGAACCTATGGCCTTAGGCCTGCAGACAAACGTTCTGCCACTGAGATATATTCTTAACCCTTCATCCTTAACACTATATTTTTAGTTTTGTGAGAATATGTGTGCATACATGTGACACAACGTGTATGTGGAGATCAGAGGACAACTTGTGGAGCTGGTTCCCACCCTCTACCATATAGACCCTAGGGATAAAACTCGGGTTGTCAGGCTTAGCAAGCAGACACCTTCACCTGCTGAGCGAATTCATTGGTCCTCCATCACCATCTTCCTCCCCCCCTTCCTCCCTCCCTCCCTCCCTCCCTCCCTCCCTCCTTCCCTTCCTATCTCTGTGTGTATGATGTGTTCATGAGATGAGTACATGTCTCTGTGCGTGAGAAAGTGAGGACAGATGGTCTGAAGTACATGTAAAGAGTTGGGGTACAACCTCAGGCGCTGACCCTCACTTCTGCCCTGGTTGAGACATGTTGTCTTTGCTGTTTGCCATGGCACACATCAGGCTAACCGGCCTGAGAGACTGGGAACTCCATCTCTGTCTCCTCTGTTGCCACAGGAGCGCTGGGCTGACAGACATGTGGTACTTACTGCACAACGGCTTCCCACAGTTCTATGGTTTGTTCGAGAACATTACACACGGGGCCAGTTTTGTTTTTAAATAAACAAAGCAGCAGATCCTTAGAGAGACACCCTTTCTGGTCGGACTGCTCCTGTTCTCTGAGCCCACCAGAGCCCTCCTGCTCACCTGCTGTGATACTCTGCTAGTGGGTTCTCATCTTCTAGGATCTTCCGCCCTGCAAAGTCAATGGTGACTTTCTTAGAAAGTCGGGAAGCATGTCGGAGTTCTCTCAGCTCCTCCTCTCGTTTCTGCAGCATTTCTCGCTCAACTTTGGACAGCCATTGGTTAGAATCAGTGGCAAAATAATCTGATTCATCGTCAATGACTTGAGTCCTTCGGATACTGAGCAGAAAAAATAGAAAAAGAACACAGAGCAACAAGAACACATTGACAAATATGGACTAATTACCACTTAACTTTTGCTGTTATAGAGGTTCTATCTCAACTATGAAAGGCTGAGAATGTTGTAAAACCAGGCTAAGCTCTTCCTTACTTGAAAGCGTGTGTCTTCTATCTACTGCAAGGTTCAGTTGTGCCCCTAGAACTAATCTCAGCCCCAGGCAGCAGAAGACACACCAGCACAGACCACTGTCCTCCCTTTCTGACAAGTGCGACCTTTCACCTACCCTCCATGCATCCTCTACCTGTGGATCACAGCTTGCACATCACGACTGGGATGTCCCTCAGTTTTGTCATAGCCCAGGCATTATTCTAGTAACTTACTCCATGCCCTCCTCCTACAAGTCACTGAGATCTGGTTTATTGCTGACAGACAATCTGTCTGCTGCTGTTTGCTGCAGTCTCAGTCCTGTGACTTAGTTATTAACAGTTAGGATTGTTTTGTTTTTGTTTTTCTTTTTGTTTTGTTTTGCTTTGCTTTTTTTTTTTTTTTTTTTTTTTTTTGAGACAGGGTTTCTCTGTGTAGCCCTGGCTGTCCTGGAACTCACCCTGTAGACCAGGCTGGCCTCGAACTCAGAAATCCGCCTGCCTCTGCCTCCCAAGTGCTGGGATTAAAGGCATGCACCACCACCGCCTGGCGATAACTTTTTTCTTGAGACAGGATCTTAGTATATAGTCCTGGCTGTCCTGAAATTCACTATGTAGACCAGACTGGCTATGAACTCACAGAGATCCTCCTGTCTCTGCCTCTCAAGTACTGTGATTAGAGGTGTGTGCCACTATGCCTGGCTTGGTTTTTGCTTAAATGCTCTTCCATTCTGTCTTTAGCACAAATATCTGTGTGCTGCCTGTGTAATATCTATACTGCTCTGCAGTATAGTTTACTTAACACAGATCTTCCTTCATTTGAAAATATAGTCTTCAAAATATTTACCCAACACCTTGATAATGCTTCTAAATAGATTTGATCTGTAAGATCTTAGTGTAGAATATATATAAAAAAAAAAAAATTAGAAGAGCCAGGTGTGGTGGCCCGTGCTTTAATCCTAGCACTTGGAAGGCAGAAGCAGGCGGATCTCTGCAAGTCTGAAGCCAGGCTAGCCTACAGATCGAGTTCCAGCCCAGCCAAGGCCACAGAGTGAAACCTTGTCAAGTGAAAACAAAAACAAAAGCTAAGACGCCATTTAAAACCGCAGTACGGAGCACTGTATCCGCAGTACGGAGCACTTGGCTCTTCTGTGCTATAAACCCTCTCACCCTCCACCTTAACGAGGCAGCAAGCGTCAAATGATATTTACTTCATTATTTATGGTGAGTGTTTTGCCTACACGTACATTTGTGTGCTCCCTGTGAGTGAGCGCCTCACGCCTGTAGAGGTGAGCGGGCTTTCCTCTGGAGCTGCTACACTGGTGCTAGAGTTGCTTCAGTTCTAGCTCTACGGACGAGTTTTTGTCTTAGCACGTTAGTCTAACCTACCATACCTAGTTCTGTCGAATTCTAACAGTTTTTCTTTATGCTTGATAGCCTTCTCCAAACCAGACTTCATTCGAGATTCTTGATGAGGAAGAAGGTCCTTGGTAGAGACATCCACCTTTCCAGAATTCTCTGCCCCTGAAATCCAATAAGGAAAGCAAATGGTATCAGCCCACAGAACAGACCTGCTGCACTGCCGTGAGGTCTGGTTCTGCCTGATGATCTGAAGCATTCATTTAAATGAAAACATTAAAGGTCAGGCTCAAACAACATCAAGTGATGTTTGACACCAACTGTTCCTCAAAAAAAGAAAGGAAGGAAGGAAGGAAGGAAGGAAGGAAGGAAGGAAGGAGAGGGGGGTGTTTTCTTTATGTAAAGGAATCCACCAGGGTAATGGTGGCGCACACCTTTATTCCCAGCACTCTGAAGGCAGAAGCAGGTGGATCTCTGAGTTCGAGGCCAGCCTGGTCTACAGAGGGAGTCCCAGAACAGCTAGGGATACACAGAGAAACCCTGTCTCAAAAAACAAACAAAAAAAATTTATTAAAAAAAAAAAAGTACCTTGGGCTATATAAGGTCTTATTCTAAAAAAGGAAAAGGGGGACTCAAATAGGCAAAAAAGTGTGTCATTTAAAAATTGTCTTAATTTTTTTGAAGTCTTAAAAGAATTTTGTGTGTGTGAGGGTGTGTCCATGTACACACGCCACAGCAGGTGTGTGGAAGTCAAAAGACAACTCGCAGGTCCCAGGAGCTGAACCCAGGTCATCTACTTAGCAGGAAGCACCTTTACCTTTTGAACCAACTTGCCAGCCTTAAACTTTTATTTTAAGACAATGTCTCACTACACAGCTCAAGATGGCCTGCTTTCAGTTCACTATGTATCACAGGTTGGGTTCAAACATACCATGCTCCTTCCAGAGACTCCAGAGTTCTGTTACTCTGTACTAAACAGCACCACTATGCCTGGCCTAACTTTTTTCTTTTTACATTTTGTTTAGTGTGATGTGGTGTGTGTGTGTGTGTGTGTGTGTGTGTGTGCACGTGCGTGTCATGGAACACACGTGATAGCAAAGGATGACTCACAGTAGTTGGTTCTATCAGCAGAGGGTACCTTCACATGCGGAACCATCTCTCCAGCCCAATTTTTATTTTTATTTTTATTTTTATTTTTATTTTTGAGTAGCTAAGAGTCTTGCTGTGTTATCCAGGATAGCTCCAAACTCCCAGATTCAAACAATTCTTCTGCCTCCGACTCTCAGATAAAGTACTTCAGGTATGTACCACCCTGACAAAAAGGTCCTTAGCTATTTTTTGTGAGATGCTTTCAAATATAAAAGACTTAACATTTTTAGAGTAAAATAAAAATAAAAGACTACACTTCTTATATATGTTCACCTGGCTTCCCTTGATGTCAGCATTATCTTTATAAAGATTCAAACTAAGAAATTAGAGCTGAGAGCATGTTATGGTGGCACATACTTTTACTCCCAGCACTTGGGAGGCAAAGGCAAGTGGATCTCTGTGAGTTCAAGATCAGCCTGGCCTAAAGAGTGAGTTCTGGGATAGCCAGGGCTACATAGAGAAACCCTGTCTCAAAAAAGCCAAAAAGAATAAATACACAGTTTCATCATTTTGGGGGGTGGGGAGGCTGGAGAGATGGATCGGTGATTAAGAGCACTGGTTGTTCTTCCAGAGAACCCAGGTTCAAATCTCAGCAGCCCATAGCTGCCTATAACGTTTCAGGGGATTCGACTTCATACAGACATCAATGCAAACAAAACAACAAAATACGTAAAATAAATAAACCATTAAAAAATCAAAAACAAGACAGAGAACTTGCATCAGTGTAATTCTGTTACTAGTAATGTAGCACTTAATTAGAAGTAATTAATAGTATTAATCATACTTAATAGTTATATTACTCTGATTTTTTTCTTCATTTCTATCACTTTTCTGTTTTAGGGATCAATTCAAGTGTCACTGAATTAGTTTTAATTTAGCCTGCTTCACTCTGGCCTCTCTGCAGTCTCTTCTGTCTTCCATGACCTGAGCGTGTGCTATTCTTGAATCTTTACTCCATCATGGAAGCATCTTGCCAGTGACAATTAGAACTATCATTCATGTAATGATGCTGATTTTCTGTTAGTCTCATTTTTTTCTACTTTATCGATCCAAATTCTTCTGTCAGAGTTAGACTCTGTTGTTTAGTTTGCTCTGTTTGTTACAGAGTGAATATCGATATTAATTTTTTCTGTTATAACCTATTATTATTCTTGTTGCTCAACAGTATGTAATTTTTAATAATAAGTTTTTAAAAATGCTTGTTGAGGGGCTAGAGACATGGCTTAGCATTCATGAGGGCTCAGGTTCAATCGCTAGCACCAAAAACCAAAAAAATTAACAACAAAAATGCCTTGCATCTTACAATGCACACCTTTAATCCTGGTACCTGGAAGGCAGAGAGGGGTTCAAGACCAGCCTGGTCTAGTGAGTGAGTTCCAGGCCAGCCAGGGGTGCACAAAGAGGCCCAATCTCGAAGAATGAGAGAAGCAAGAGAGGAATCTAAGGTTTACCTGACATGAGCTTCTTCAGCAGTTTCTGGCTTTTGTTTGAGTCACGCTGTAAAATGTCCTGTTCTTCATTAGTACATACCTATAATGTAAAGAAAGATTTGTCATACAGAGCTTGAAAGACGCTGCTTGCTTGGCATGCTATAAACTGTAGCCTCAACACAAAGATCTCTGAATTCAAGGCCAGCCTGGTCTACAGAGTAAGTTCCAGGACAGCCAGGGCTACACAGAGAAACCCTGTCTCAAAAAACCAAAAAGAAAAAAAAAAAAAAAGAAAAATAATAACTATATAATTTTATATGTACACACAGACATACATATACCTACTTTCAAAGGACAAATATTTGCTTCTGTTGAGAATACTGAAAAAAATCATGGCACATTTTGAAAGCCTTTGGTTGTAACAATAAACTCCAACTCTGACAATAGAAATTATAAGATGTTTTACCAGAAAGAAACAGAAGCTTGAGGACAGAGATGGCTCAGCAGATAAGAACATTAGCTGTTCTTCCAGAGGACCCAAGTTCAATTCCAAGAAAACACACAGCAGCTCACAACTGTCTGTAATTCCAGTTCTAGAGATCCAATTCCCTCTGTTGGCCTTCGAGGGGACTGGGCACAACTGTGGTCCACAGATGTAAACATGAACACACATAAAATTAAGAACCAATGAGAGCCAGGTGTGGTGGCGCACGCCTTTAATTCCAGCACTTGGGAGGCAGAGGCAGGTGGATCTCTGTGAGTTCAAGGCCAGCCTGGTCTACAGAGTGAGTCTAGGACAGACAGGGCTCTGTTACATGGAGAAGCCTTGTCTGGAAAAACTAAAAAAAGACCCAACCAGAAGGCAAATAACTATGATAGCACACTTCTGTAATCTCAGTACTTAGGAATTTGAGGCAGGGGGACTGCCACAAACTTGATGCTAGTCTGGTTTATGGAGGAAGTACAAGACAGTTATTAATGCACCTGCGCTACACAGGCAGCTTGAGACGAGCCTCGCTTCATAGTAAGAGTGAGCTTTAAAAGCTCACTCTCTGTCTCCAGAGTACTAGGATTTCATTAAACAACGCAGGGAAGCAATGTCCTAAGAGACACTGCTGAGGGCTTGAGTGGCCGTGGCATTAACTCAGAGCACGGTGTCTTAGGAAGGGCTTCCACGGCTGTGTGGACTGAGAACAGTCTGATAGGAGGAAAGGGACGTTTTTATGTTCTTGTTTGTTTTTATTGTCACTGAATGCTTTGCCTAGATATGCCTGTTCACCATGTGTATAACTAGTCTTACTGAGGTCAGAAGAAAGCAGCAGATCTGCTGGAACTGGAGCTATAGGCAGCTGTGTGCCATCTCTTTAGCCCCCCAAAGGACACATGCCATCTCGTATTTCCAGGTAATAGTTCGTCACCGAGGGAAGTCATAGCAGGAGCCTGAGGCAGGAGCTGATGAGTGACGTAAGGAATGCTGCTATTGGCTGCTCCTGAGTGACATAAGGAATGCTGCTACTGGCTGCTCCTGAGTGATGTAAGGAATGCTGCTATTGGCTGCTCCTGAGTGACGTAAGGAATGCTGCTACCGGCTGCTACCGGCTGCTCCTTTTGCCTTTCTATGTTTTTTGGTTTTTTGTTTTGAAGACAGGTCTCATTCTGTAGCTCTGGCTGGCCTGGAACTCACTATATAAACCAGGCTGGCCTCAAACTCAGATTCTCTTGCCTCTGCCTCCCGGGTACTGGGATTACAGGTGTGCACCGTCATCCCTAGGTCCTGGCCTGTTTTCTTATATACTCCAGGGCTACCTTCCCGTAGGTACGACTGAACACAATACAGGGCCGGCCCATATTCATCACTAGTTAAGAAAATGTTTCACAGGATTATCTACAGGCCAATCTTAGGGAAAGATTTTCTCAACTGGGGTTTCCTCTTCTTAGGTAACTCAAGTTGACAAACAACAACAAAAAAATAAACAAAACCAAAACAACAACAACAACAAAAACCAAAACCAACCCAACCAGGACACACAGTGAAAACAAAA
Organism: Arvicanthis niloticus; assembly: GCF_011762505.2. Lineage (NCBI taxonomy): Eukaryota > Metazoa > Chordata > Mammalia > Rodentia > Muridae > Arvicanthis > Arvicanthis niloticus. Next base: position 38,251,696 of record NC_133434.1, read on the forward strand.
AAACAAAAGAAGGTATTTACCAAAGAGCCACAGAACAAGCAGGGGCCTGAACCCTCCTGCTCACAGACGATCCGCCCACAGACCAGACAGTTATTGATGAGTTTGTGCTTCTGGCCCAGGCAATCACACGGGTGACGGCCAGGAAGCAGGACTGCAAGTTTGTCCTGCCCCTCTCTCGTATATAAATTGACAAATCTTGTCCTCTTCTTTGCAGAGTTGTTGCTTTCTTGTGCCTAATGTACAAAGACATCACAGAAGCATTCATCAGTGACAGAAAGGATTCCAGGAGGAAACCCTCACTTCTGCTGAGGAACGACTGACACCTTATCCAAGAATCACCAGGCAAGGGGAAAATACAGATTTCTTATAATCAGGGGCCCTGATAAAGGCAAGGTAATGAAACCTAGCAATTGCTTTATTTGTTAGTAGCTCTCAATCACTTAATATACCTTAGAGCAAGGTCAATGTGGCAATCAGCTTGATATGCTTTCAAAAGAAATTTTTATACATGTAAAAACATGCGTGAGTGTGTGCACACTACGGTGTGCTTGCAGGAATCAGGTCTCTCTTTCTACCTCTGGATTCAGAGGACAGAACTCAGTCTTGGTGGTAAGCACTGTTATCCAGAACCATATGCAGTCCCTTGAGACATTTAATGCTACACATGAGGATGTTTTATTATTCAAATGTAGTGAGCTGGTGCAGGCATAATGGTTTTGTAGACGGAGTAAAGTTTACCCTTGTGTTCAATCCGGATGCGGGATGTGGCATTGTAATACGTATACCAAGAATCTCCTGTCTCAGGTTTGTGTAAACAGTCCTTACCATTTATTCTCTGCCTTGTCAATAAATGCTGACCACCCAATGGCTGGGCAGACTAGAGAATAGGCCGGGACTTCTGTTAGCCAGAGGAAGGAGAATGGGGAGAGAGGGAGATCCAGATGGGCTTGGAGGACGGGGAATTGGAGCCAGGTGGATCATGGAAACACACCTGAAGCACAAAGAGCAGATCAATAACAATATTCGAGTGCCATGGGGTGGGGCTGTGAGGTAGCCAGATCAGCACAGAGGTAAAGGTGGACAGATCATTAGCTGCTCAGCTACTGAGGTGCAGTTCTAAATAAATCTTGGTTTTTACTGTGTGATTGTTGGGGAATAGTATAAGGTAAAGAAATACAGCTGCCAGACTAATTCAGTGTTATATTTATATTAAAAATATACAAATTTGCAAACTGGGTTATTTTTTACTTTTGTTTTTTTAGTAACATCTGGCCTAAAACTATTAACTTCAAAGCAGAAGATGATACTGACTCTCCTGCCTGCACTTCCAGAGTGCTGGGCTGACAGGCATCCATGACCATGCACTAATAAGCAGCACAGGGGTAGAACACAGGGGTCCATGTGTGCCGGGCCAGCACTGAGTGAGCTACACGCCCCAGCCCTATTTTTCCTTTTTTTGTGGTGCTGGCTATTATTTAACTGGCTGTATGAACTCGAGGCCTACGCTCTGCTGCTGAGCCACATTCCTGACCCTTGATACTGTGAGCCACAGCTAAAGATGCCTTCAGGGGTTGGTCAGATGATGCATTAAATAAAGATGCTTGCCAAGCCGACATGACCTGAGTTTAATACCCAGGACCACATCATAAGAGAACCAACTTTCACCAACTGTATGCATGTGCATGCACACAGAATAAACAAACAAAACTAAGAATTAAGGGCTGGAGAGATGGCTCAGTGGTTAAGAGCAGTGACTGCTCTTCCAGAGGTCCTGAGTTCAATTCCCAGCAACCACACGGTGGCTCACAACCATCTATAATGGGACCCGATGCCCTCTTCGGGTGTGTCTGAAGACAGTAATGGTGGTGTCCTCATTTGCACAAAATAAATAAATAAATCTTAAAAAAAAAAACAAAACAAAAAACTAAGAATTAAATACTTCTGAAAGTAGATAATACCCACAGATCTCAAAACAAAGGCAATCAATAAAATAAAAAAAAATCATTAAGAAATTTATTCATTCAGAATGAATAAGAAAAGAGCAAGCGTGTAGCTGGTGGGACAGCACGAGGGAAGCATGCACATAGCCATACATTCAGTCCCGATTACTGGGGAGGGCGGAGATAAGATAAAAGATAACATTATAAAAAATAATCACAAAATTAAGTAGGAATTTCATAGCAACAGATATTCGTATCCCCAACAGAAGCATGAAGAAGTGTGCAACACCTTTAGCCATTAAAACAGTATGACACAGCACCTGAGTGCCCTTCAGGGGTGCAGCACTTCCCCAGCATAGGCTAGGCTGTGCATGTGGGGATCAAAATAAAGAATACATAACCTAAACATTTCTATAATTCTTGATGCATGCTGTCAATACTATTTATTGACAGCTGACAGGACAATGACAGTCTGATAGGAAATATCTCAGTGATTTAATGTGTATCTATCTGATTAATAAAGACATCTTGGTTTGGTTCATGCCTTGGGGCAGGGGCATGATGTGAGTACTTTTGGTGTCAAACTTGGAAAAGTTCCAAGTAACCCTGGAGGAGCATGAACCGGCCATCCTAGTTCCTACTGAGACGGAGCACACAGGTACTCACCGGTCAGATGTTCTTTGTAAAATTTGCTCTCCTTTGTTGGGAGCCGACTTTTAGCAGAAAGCGGCTATCAGCTTTGCAGCCATCTTGAGCCATATACCCTGACATGAGACTTGTTTTTCAACAGCCTACAACAGCTGAAGCACACTCTGATATCCCACATATCTTGATTTGCTGTTTACTGTCCCCAGCTGCAAGGTGCACGTGCTATCCACGTGCTATCCATGCCATACATGCCTGTAAGGTGCACGTGGTATCCACGCCTGTAAGGCTTATGTCATATCAACACCTACAAGGCACGTGGCAAAAGCCTATAAATACCCCAGATTTCCCTTCAATGAAGGAGACTTGAAAAGAACATCTGTCTTGTCTCCATTCTCGAGTCTCTTCCCCTTTATCCTCTCCCTCTCCCCCTCCCCCTCCCCCTCCCCCCTCTCTCTACCCTGACCTGCAGACCAGTGCGGCAGCTTGGGCCAGGGAAACAGTGGCCGCCAAGCGTGGAGTGGAGAGGACCGCAACACTCCTTGTTTTTGCTTTACTTTTTACTTTTTAGTTTTGTAAGACAGAATCTCACGCTGTAGCTCTAGCTGGCCTGGAATTCATCATGAAGACCAGGCTGGCCCTGAATTTACGGCATTCCTTCTGCTTCAGACTCCTGAGTACGAGGACTACGGGCTTGAGGCCATCATGTTCACCTCCACCCATGTTTCTGCATGTTATCCTATTCGAAATTGTCTTATCCCATCTTAGATTAATTAATTTTCTTCTTTAGAGAAATTTGGCTTGTCAAGTTGTGCTGACTATGTTTGTTTCAGTTGTCCAGGTTGCAGTGACTATGCTCTGAGCTCTTGCAAGGCTGAGGCAGTAAGATTTTGAGTCAAATAGCTTGGGACACTAGGCCATCCTGATTAAAAATGAGTTTTGAAGACTGAATATGAATAATAATGGTAAAAGAAAGAACTTTCAAACCAAGAACACTATTCACCTCTTTCTATTGATTTTTCAGATAGAGACTCACTATGCATTCCAAGGTGGCTTTGAATTCACTATTAGCCCAGGTTGGCCTGGAACTCAATTCACTAAGTAGCCCAGGTTGGCCTGGAACTATCAATCTTCCTGCCTAGGTCTCTTGACTGCCTGGCGGTCTTGTTTTTGTTTGTTTGTTTTGGTGTTTATTTTGATGTAGAGCATGGTGTAAACAACCCCACACACACAAATTATGCAGTCAAGTTTCCCCCATTTGGGGGAATCACAGGAGCCAGGACATTCAGAGTGCCATGGATAAGCCTTGTCCTGGGAAAAACCACCCTCAACATCACGGTATCTCTCCCGCCATGTAAGCATGCCTGGCAGTTTTCATGACAGCAAGAAGCAGATCATCATTTAGTTTTCACTGCCCTCTCACATGCTGAAGTTGCGAGTAGGGTGCTTCGTTAACCATCACCCATCCAGGGCTACGAGTGCTTGTCTCATGCACAAGGCCTTCAGTCTGATCCTCAGTAGGACAGGTCTGTAGAGAATGCTGGCACACTTGGGATCTCAGACCTTGAGGACAGAGGTAGCAGCATCAGGGGTTCAAGGCTAACAGCAGGTCAGACGTCTGTCCGAGCTGCAAGGTGCCTTATCTCAAAAGGAAGAAGGCCCGCCACAACACACGGAGAGTAATACGTCAGCTCTGTCCCTAAAGCCCATCATCTGTTAAATCTGACAGTGTAGACCGATTTCTGCACTTTGTCTGTAAATCGTCCACATAGCCAGGAGAAGCTTAATTTTTAAGCACTTACCTTGGCCAAATCTAAAGGTGTTTTGACCTCCACAGTCAAGTCAGGTTCAGGAAGCGCAGGGACTTCCTGCTTGTTCCTTCCTTTCCTCCTACCCCGCTTTAGCTGGTCCACTGATCTCTGTCCATCTAAAATTTCTTTAAAGAATAAAATAAAATACACACAGCAACAGAAAGAGACTAGCAAGATTGATTACTTTCTATAGCTAAAACCTGAAGGTAATTATTTTTTTTTAAATGCATATTAATGCTCTATCTGCACATACACCTCCATGCCAGAAGAGGGCATCAGAGCTCATTACAGATGGTTGTGAGCCACTATAAGGTTGCCGGGAATTGAACTCAGGACCTTTGGAAGAGCAGCAGGAGCTCTTAACTGCTGAGCCACCTAGAAGGTAGTTCTTAATATTTTCAGTCAAGAAGTCAGGCAGAACTGCTCTCAATTAAAAATTAAACCACCATTTTCATGACTGTGGTCAATGACAAATAATTTCAAACAGGGTTGGTGCCTGCCATGCAAGCAGCCCTGGCCTGAATCCCATCACTACCGGAAAAACTCAAAATATGCCTGAGTGGAGTCTAATAATGTAAATTTGGAAAGTCTGGTATTTTACACTGTGTGATTAAAGCATATTATTTGGTTTGGTGTTCATCTCTTGAACTATATAAATAGATACCTCTAAATATCATTCATACTATAATCAGTCAATACTTTGTTTCAGATATACATATCTTTGAAAGTATTTATAAAAATAGGGTTGGAGCCGGGCGTGGTAGGACATAATTTTAATTACTTAGCACTTAAATAAAGAGGCAGACAGATCTCTAAGTTCAAGGCCAACCTGGTTTACAAAGTGAGTTCCAGAACAGCCAGAGCTCCATAGAGAAACCCTGCCTTTGAAAAAGAAAAACACAAATAAAATGAAACAAAAGAGATGGCTTAGCAGTTACTGTGTTGCCTAGGCATGGTTCAATTCCTGGCGCACGCGCGCACACACACACACACACACACACACACACACACACACACACACACACACACGGCAGCTCACACCAGCTCAAACTCCGGTTCTAGGGAACCCAGTTCCAGGGAACCCAGTTCCCTCCGTGGGCCCAAGGTCACCAGACATGGTCAAGACATCATGCAGGCATTATACCCATACACAGTAAACAAATATTTAAAAAAATCTTTAAAAGTATATTTATAAAAATGCTCTCTTTTTTGTAGTATGGGGGATGGAACACAGGCTCTCACACATGCTAGCCAAGTGTCTTACCACTGAGTGAGGATTCAGCTCTTGAGAGATATTTCTTTAATCCATTTGTAACTTTTTTGAAATTATCCTAAAGCCACAATTGTGTCTGAAAAATGATTCTTTTATGAATTTTCTGTAAGTTTAAAAAAGGTGTCTGGTACTCAGAGTGGCGGAACACACATTCAATCCCAGTACTTGTGAGACAGAGGCTTGACAGGTTAGGGCTATGGAACTCAACTTGTGGGTTGTGAACCCTCTGGGGTCGCATAGCAGAGAGTCTGCGTACTGGACATTTACGTTACAGTTCACAACAGTAGCAAACTTACAGTTATGAAGTAGCAACAAAACAATTTTATGGTGTGGGGGGTCAATCCATCATGAGGAACTGTGTTAAAGGTTGAGAACCCCTGGGTTAGAACACTATTCACTACTGACTGAATAGACCTAAGCTGAGAACATGCACACATAAGACTGTTTAAGTTGGCTATGAACAAGTAGCACTCAGTGGAGAAACACTGAGGCCTTTAAAGCCAAGCATTTCTCAGTGTTATTTCAATTACTAGTTAACCACATTAACTTACCATCTTTTTTCGAGCACTGTTGAAAAGAATCAGAAATGAACTCTTGATCATTCTTTTGCCATTTGGTTATAAGATCTTCTATGAATTGACCCTTTTTGCCCTCATTTCCCTGGAGAAGGTCTGTCACATATTCCCGTATTTCTTCAGCACTCTCAATTGACAAAATATATCTAAGGAGGTAAAGACATAAATTGCTGAAACAAAAACAGTTTACTGTATGACTTTCAGAAATCCTAACAGGCATGAAGGTGCTAAACATTATTCATCAGGGCTGACAGGAGCTCAGTCAAACAAACCTTGCCTAGCATGCATGGTATCTGGGGTACAATGCACTACATAAACAAACATAAACAAACAGGAAGCATTCATTGATCTATTAAGAGTGTTTACTATGGGCCATGCACCCTGCTACAAGCTAAGGATATCAGTTTGATGAGGACAAAGACCCTGATTTCAATAGGTCATAATCTAACTTACAGATGCTATTTAAGCATTTACCGTTTTCAGTATTTTAAGAAATTGTGGGGCTAGAGAAATGGCTCAGCAGTTAAGAGCACTTGAGGATCTTGTACAGGACATGAGTTCAATTCCCTGCAACCTCATGGTGGCTCACAACCATCTGCAATAGGATCTGATGCCCTCTTCTGGTGTGTCTGAAGACAGAGACAGTGTACTCACATAAAATAAATGAACAAATCCTTAAAAAAAAAAAAAAAAAAAAAAAAAAAAAAAAGAGGCCCGGCAGTGGTGGCGCACGCCTTTAGTCCCAGCACTTGGGAGGCAGAGGCAGGCGGATTTCTGAGTTTGAGGCCAGCCTGGTCTACAGAGTGAGTTCCAGGATAGCCAAGGCTATCCTGGACCCGTCTCAAAAAAACCAAAAAAAAAATTAAATATACTTGTTATATTCTTCTAGCGTAATAATGGAATTTTGATTACAGTCTATAAATAAACAAACCTGTGCATTTATATTTCATTAAGAACATCTTATCTCAAAAAAGAAAAGAACATCTTATCTCCAGATTTAATTAATTAAATTTGTTTGGCTGGTTTTGCTTTTATTGTTGTTCTAAGGATGGAACCTAGGCCTTGCATATATCTCTACCACAGAGCTACACTGTGGTCATCGGATTTAACTATATATTAAATTATATTATATTAAATTAAATTAAAAAGAGCTAAAGAGAACTAGAGAGATGGCTCAGTGGTTAAGAGCACTTGAAGCTTTTCCAAAGGACCTGGGTTCAATTCCCAGCTGCACCTCACATTTGTAACTCAAGTCCCAGATGATCTGATGCCTTCTGGTAGTCTATGATAGTACTACCCACACATGGTACACAGACATGTATGCAGACTAACAACCATACACATGAAAAATAAAAAGTTTTAAAATTGAAAAAAAAAACTTAAAGACACAGTGCCTAATCGGGTGATGCATGTCTTCAATCCCAGAACACCAGAGTCAGGAGCAGGTGGATTTCTGGGAGTTTGAGGTCATCTTAGTCTTCATAGTGAGTTTGAAGCGAGCCTGAACTCAACAGTTAAGAGTCCTTATCTTACTTATAAAGGAGGTGAGGGGCTGGAGAGCAATTAATAGCACTGGCTGCTCCTCCTGACTTCAATTCCCAGCACTCAGATGGCGGGGCTCTAAGCTCTGATGCCCTCCTCCGTCACACATGCAGCAGAACACTCATTCACATAAGTACATAAATATTGTTACAAATGACACAGTGACTTTCAGAACTTACACATTCTAACCACCTTGTTCCCATCAACAGAGCAGTTCTTACCAAAGACCTGCAGAACCTCTGGGGTTGTTTAACCCTGAAGTTTTCAAGCCCTGAAAGAACTAGAGTTCCAGGTACATAGTAGTAAATGTCATGTCAACAATTTAACCACTCAAAAGACATGTATCATCCAAACGTTATAAAGCCAGTCTCATCGATTAAACTCAAATCATCAATCTATGAAGATGTGGAGAAAAGTGCATTCTCCTGACTCTGTGTACTGGTCTTTATGTCTTCTAATATGTCACTGACCAGGAGGCTAATTCTGTGTTAATAATTCTTTTAGTATTTGGGACACTTATATAAACTTACTCACATTCTTACAATATTACATCTGTGTTACTCAAATTAAATGTTAAACAAACCACAGCAGCTGCTTTCATCCCGACATAATAGCCTGATGCAAACTAGTGAACACTTAATAAGTGCTTCAAATAATATTATAGCATGCACGTCCTTATGATCAGCACAATTCTTGTCTAACTTGTTTTAACAATGTAAGCAGGTGTTAAGCCATACTTCAGTTTCAACTTTAAAACAGCCAGGATGTCTTAACTCTTCCTTTAAAAAAAATTATTTTCTCCAAAACACAGAAAACTGACCTTATTTCTTATAATTCTAGAATAGCATTTTGTTTTCAGCAACACAGAATCAAATTAAGGAAAACTCTTAGTTTTTTGGGTTTTTCTGTTTTTCTGCTTTTTTGTTTGTTTGGTTTTGGTTTTTCGAGACAGGGTTTCTCTGTGTAGCCCTGGCTGTCCGGGAACTCACTCTGTAGACCAGGCTGGCCTCGAACTCAGAAATCCGCCTGCCTCTGCCTCCCAAGTGCTGGGATTAAAGGCGTGCGCCACCACCGCCCAGCGTTTTGTTTTCTTTTTAATCAAGTCTCTTTTTGTAATCTTCCCCTCCACCTGAATACTTTGAGCTTGAGCTTTTACCACCTATCCTTTAGCTCTCAGGTGAAGGCATCTTTTCTGGCACATTTTGAGAGTTTCAAATCATAATGCATATCCTTTATTTAATTGGATACAGAAAAGTGCATTATGCCCTCCCAGAAGACCTGCAGCTCCCTCCCGTTGCAGAATTTGTCAACACGAGGTTATCTTGATTGCCCAGAGACGGGCATACAGTAATAGCGCAACAAATTGTTAATCATTTCAAAAAATATTAAGTACTCACCATCTGTTTTGTAAGACTTAAAACACTAAAGGCGAGCTCTAATAATTATTAATTTTCTAAATAAAGGGGAGGGTGCAGAGAGGGGGATTAATTTGCCAAAGGCTCCAAAACTGGCTAATGGCCACAGAAAACTGAATGTGACTGAAATCAGGAACCATTTGTCATGGACCACGTCACCTCGTGTGAACTCTGGGTTCTGCTTGATTCAGAACCACAACGTTCGGAGTGAGCAATCTCTGGAAAGCCGCTCTGACTTACTCATCCTCCCCACAATCTGTAAGCAGACAGATTCCCGGAACGATCTTACGGGCCTAAATACTACGCTGTCACCTCCCTGGGGAAGTGGGTAGAGCCTGGAATAGTCATCCAGGGGCGGAGCTGCGTAAGTGGAAGCCAAGAGTCCAACTCCAACGACTGCAGCCCTTTGACCTCACGTTTCTCCTCCCGGCTTTCCCGTTCGCCCTACCAGGCAGATCAGAGCTGCTCCACCTCAGCCCGGAACCCATCTTACTGTATGATCTCCTCGCTGACATCCAGGGAGAACGTTTTCCGCAACTGCTGTGTGCACCAGTGTACGAGAGGATCCCGGGACGCCGCCATCTTCCCCAGCCGGAACCAGCCGGGCTGCAAAAGCCTCTGGTCCTGTGCCGGACTGGTTCCCTTCGCAACGCCAACCTCGTTGACTAGGGTTCCGCAAAACCTGCACCAGGCCCCGCTCGGTCGCGCCAGCTTCTCTCAGCTTC